>NC_050472.1:19146635-19276435 GCF_013373865.1 Monomorium pharaonis | reverse complement strand
TAACAGGTCGAATTACCGATTATAACGGTAAGGTAATTGCAATGTCGAGTAATCGGTAATAATCTTCGATTAGTGTAGCGTCAATTAAGCGGGGCACACTCTCCAGAAAACGGAGAATTGGGAACATGAAATCGATATAACTTGAATGAAGTCGTTCCAATTTTTCATGTTTTCGACTGTAAAGAAAAGAGTAACGACCATAAGGTTTATCGATTTTTCCTAATTTCTATGATGATATAAATAACGATCTATTTTCTTTTTAGATTCACTGAAACCTTTTGTATCTATTGTAAAAATTAAACACTGTTAGATGAATTAAAATTTTGATTTTTTAAGAACGTGTTAATTTCGTCATCTTGCCACCCTCCCCTCCCCTATTCAGGTAAAATAATGAAAAAGAGTGAAATTAGGTTGAAAACGTGTTTTTTATGAACAAAAATTTTATTAAATTAAACATATTATTTTGATATTACAAGGATAGAAAGTAATTACAGATATGTACAAATATATAAACATAACAAAATATATCGTAAAATAAAATAAAATAAAACAAAAATATAATTATTAATTATTAAAAAACATTAGAACTAAAATTAAATATCCCAATTAGAAATGAAATTATATCACATGGAATTGTCATTTTACCTGCCGTTTATATATTTAATAAAAATGTTGCGATGCAAGAAATAAAAAATATGAATATGTTATTGTATACGTTTTTAATTATAATGTATTGTTGTAGTAGAGTTGATTTTATAAAGGAAAATAATATTTATTACAACTGTCATTCCTTGTAGACAAAGATAAAAAAATACATATAGATGCATCCAATACACATTCCTTACTTTGTCATCCTTTTTTAAGGACAGATGGAAGTCTAGCTATAACAGATGATTTACTATTATCTAAAGCTTTTAATAAGTTTAGCATCGGCTCGTCATCTATTATCAGTTTAGAGAAGTTAACAATTCGTTATCTTATCCACTTCGTTATCTCACCTTCCTTTCCCCTATGTGAGAGAAAATAATTTTTATATTTATTTGTGTCCTTAAAAAAAAACAGAAACATTTTTGCCGCTAAAGAATAATCGAGTTCCACCGAAGATGGAAAGGCTGCCGCCCACGATCGTCGATTGAGAGCCGCCGATAACGGATTATTGGATTACAGCTCCAATTGGTGAACATTTCCCCGTAACTGCCGAGGTCCTGGTGCTTTCACCGTATCACCAATTGAGCGTCACTGGCGGTGGTTATTGGGTTACAGTTTCACGCTCACGGTGGTCTGTCACCTTCGAGAGCGCGCGGGAGCGAGCGTGAGAGGAGGTGTCCCTTCCCTCCCCTTCTCCCGCCCCGATGATTCCCGTAGATCGACGATGACCCGATCTGCTCCATCGAACGCATTTTCCATCGTGTCGATGGAAAAATTAACGAGAAAATCAAAGATTCCTTAATCACCGCTGCGTTTCATCAACGCGCAAACCGAATCATGTATCGCTCGAATTTCGTCATTATAATGAAGTTATTAGTCGTGAGTCAATCAATAAGCGTGAAGATTAATTTTCAAAAAGCCACGTAAATATTCTACTTAAGTTGCAAAAAATAAAAAAAGTTTTAACATATTAAATCGCTAACGGATTGCGAGATATTCTGCTTCCGCATTTTTCCACAGAATTGTTGTTTTTATGCAAATCATGTATTATTATTATTATTATTATTATTATTATTATTATTATTATTATTATTATTATTACTATTATTATATTATATTAATCAATGTAAGCGTAAACATTACGAGCACGTTTACACGGTAAAAAATATTTTGTATTTATGATAAAATTGGTCCTTGTTAAAATTTTTATGTCAAAATTTGACACATTTGCTTGTTACTTTAGCATATTGCTGTTGTGTTAATTCAAGTAAAGTGTAAATTATTGGAATAACACTAAAAAAAATGCAAAAGTAACACAATGTGCACGCATTTCTCACAATAAATATGTTCCTTATTATCAGTGAATATATCTGTTAAAATTGACAGAAAAAAAAAGTTGAGTTTATTCTATAAAATAAGAGTGACTGTTATTACTTGACGTGATCTCATAATATATATCACATTAACATCATAATGAGAAAATTATGTTAAAGTAACATGTTATATGTGTTACTTTAATATAATTTTCTCATTAATTCGTTACATAAAAATTATAAAATTTACATTTATTTTTATGTTAAAATATAACACAATACTTATGTTGCTATTTAACATATGCTTAATATATTAAATTAATAGATAAATTTCTGTACATTTGGGACATACGATGTGTTAAATTTAACATAAATTTTTCAATTGTATACATAAATCGATATAAAATATAACGTTTTGATGACAAAATTCTGAAAGTTTCCTTATAAAGATTCTTTTTCTTTCTACTCGTCCGTCTTGTAAATATCGATTTATGTTATTATATTAGCTCCAAAAGTATTTCAAAATTTATTTAATTTAATATACTTCTTAATTCAAAATACATATTGGGTATTATCTCTTTTCATTCTTACTCTATTTCTTTTTCTTTAAATTTTTTATCAAACTTACATAATATTTTAAGAAAAAATTTTTAATATAATAAAACATAATATATTGAAATATATTCTACTTTATTCCATTTTACTCTTTCTTATGACCTCGTATTTTCCAAGTTCAGGGATTCTGCTTCATTCTTGCGCTTCAGCAGTCAAGATGCCGAGAACATTTCCAAAGAAAAAGTTGAAGGAAAAAGAAGAAAAAGAGGAAAGCGAAAGAAAGCAAGAAAAAGAAAGAAGGAAAAAAGAAGAAAGGAAGAAAGAAAGAAAAAAGAAAGGAACGAAGAAAGGAAGGACGGCATGATTCGGCGCTGCGATGCATGCAATGCGCGCTCGAAAGGAAAATAAACTATTCGGCGTGCTGTACCGTTTGATTTACGAGTACAAGCGACAACCTACCGCACGGGATACTGAAATAGACCGAGTGAACTATTACGGCGTATGTGTACTGTATATACGGGGGTAAATGCATCGCGGCGCGCGCGATCACTGCACCTTGCAACCGATGCACCGGGTGTTCTGTACAAATACGCTCGCCTTTGGGTGTATGTGTATTCGCGTAAGCCACGCGACTATAAGCCATGAATTTATGATTCGAAATAACATGGGCCAAGTGCCAAAATACACTTACAAAAACGGCTTAAAACCGATTAATCCTTTCATACCTCCGGTTTTCCCAAAAGAGATGCCTTTTATATACAGACAATTCTATGAATTTTTAGAGGCGCAGATTCCAAATCAACTATTAAAATTAAAATTTAAACTGGCAGATTCAAGATTGTCATGAAATACTGAAATATAAATTTAAAATATGACCGTGTGAATTAACTCTCTAAATTATGATAAAAAAATTACTGAAATCAGTGAAATACACTGATTTCAGTGGTATACTTATAACTTGTCAAGTGAAAAAAAAAACACTAATCAGTAATTATACACTAATTCTGAAGTAAAAATCACTAAAGTGGATACTCATTAATTATCACAGTTATATAAATATACTACTGTAAATCAGTGACAATACACTGATGGCAATTTAGAGAGTGTGCGGTACTTGCTCGCAATTTTAATTTCTTGGATTCTCAATTGACGCTGAGAAAAATACTGTAATAAGGGCTGGTTGTTCCAACTTCTTCGTAAACTTACCTATCAGATAAACAGGTATCTATCTTCATTTTTTCTAAATAAACAAAAATAGACACATATTTACCTGATAGGTAAGTTTATCAAGAAGTTGGAACAACCGGCCTTAAGTATATAAATAAACATTTGACTATAGTCGATGTGTGTAATACTTCAGATTGAATTTTATCAACACGCGACTGGAATAATGTAGGTGGAGAAGCCGCCGAATTTATACGTGTACCGTAGATACGTATGGTTTCAAACAGAGACAAGATTCGTTATCAATTCTAAATGTTTGTTCTAAATGTTTCCGTTCGACAGTCGCAAAAAATCTTGTCTCGTCATGCTGCACAGTTGACACGGCCGTTAGTAGCAAGATATCGACGAGATAAAGCAGCCATGACTTTTCACGCCCCTGTAGATTTTCCGTAAATGAGCGGCTTTTTTGCGAGCAAGTAGATAGCATTATCTACTTGTTACGCAACGAACAAATGTGAATGATAGAAAAATGTGAGAAAACGCATTAGAGAAACAGTACACTTCATAATGTGATCTCTTTCTATCAAAGAATTGTCTGTTAAATGTTGTAAAAAAAAAAACAATATAATAAACAAGAGATGTGTCGAATGTCGATATTAATCGTTTCGTATAAAATTTATTTGTTCATTTACAGAACAACTGATCTCTGAAACACAATAAATCTTTGCGTAAATCATCTCTTAAATATTTTAAGTACTTTTGTTTAAAAAATTGAGATTTTTATTACGTTGATTATTTTACCCTAAAGTATTATAACAATAAAAAATGATATCAAACAGTAGGTAAACTATAAAAATGTATTAAGTATATAAACATGTGGATGTCATTTACACAATTGATTCCCATGTACATAGTTTTATTGCTCATTTTTTTATCTGGGAAATATAAAACACGTTCTTGTATTTCCAATTAAACTTTTTGCAGAGACTATACGGGTGACTATGCATTCTGAATTTACTTACTTATAAGATTTACTTAATATATAGTATACTGTTTGTTAAAAAGAAAACAGACAGATTAAAGACAAAAATAGCAGTGACAGAACGTAAACTAGAACTGAAAGAAAACATTGACAAACGCGAAAAAAAAGAGATCATGAGACATGAATAAGAATGATGCCGAATTCCTCTTGCGTTTGGAGGAAGAGTAGGTAGGTGCTACACATTTTTTAACGCATTCGCGCACGCGTTCGCGGGTGCGTTTGTGTTCGTACACATGAATTTTTAGGGGACGATAAATCTCTCAGACTTTTCTCGCGACGCGGATTAATATGCACGCAAAACTCTGACGACAGGCTCCGGGCGCCGCGTGCTCTCCTCTACCCCTTCCCATGGCTTAGTAAGGGGAGAGAATGTTGAAAAAGTGCGGTAAAAGTACTCGACATGTGACGAACAGACCGTGAAGGAAGGCAAGGTACGCGGCGCGAGCCAGACGTCTACAGGGTGTCTCGTAAATTTCGGCGAGCGGAGAGGGAAGGGGACGTCACTACGATGTCGTCCCCTTTGCAAGCATCAATTAATCGTCGATTGAACAATACCGATATTGGATCCCTTCCCCCATCCTTGCCGCACACCCAAAGAAGACGGACAACGTTCCCCAATCACACTGTTCGCAATCGATATATAAGAATTCAAGTGTATCACTTTTCTTCCTT
The DNA here is from genome assembly GCF_013373865.1 of Monomorium pharaonis. Taxonomy (NCBI): domain Eukaryota; kingdom Metazoa; phylum Arthropoda; class Insecta; order Hymenoptera; family Formicidae; genus Monomorium; species Monomorium pharaonis. The sequence continues at coordinate 19,271,041 of NC_050472.1, read as the reverse complement.
AGGCGCAGCTTTCGCGGTTGCCTAAATATGTTCTGTCTACCAACCAAAAGCTTTCACATGAATTTCCACGGACGATGATAATACGAAGATATACTTCGCGAAAGTTTCCTTCCGCTTCTCTTTCGGAGGAAATCTCCGATAAAGTTTAAAGTTCCGAGTTCTCTGAGCAACATTCTGTGTAGCATGAAATCAGATTTGCAGGTCACTATTTTCCGGACCTTTATTTTAAACTTTTACATCCCGAAATCCTTTGTTAACAAATCACACATACACATTACATCTCCATGCGCAAAACTTGAAAAAACTTTGCCCGAAAGTTTTATATATTTTTCAGTTTTTGTTCAAATTTTCTAAAATAAAGATCCTCTTTTTAGATTTACTGAAAATAAATTCGATTAATCTTAATCTGAATAAAACATGTAAAAAATTTTTTTAATAAAAAATAAATAAACCTAAATAAAATATACAAGCTTATTGAGGTGAAAATATAATACTTTCATATACGCAAAAATTTTTTTTATAAATATGCCTGACTTAGTAATTTTTCATAAAAAATTACTAAGTCAGGCAAATAAAAATTTACGATCGAAAACTCGCAATTCCAATTGAAATTGTAAATAGTTCCACATAATAAATGCCCTGATATATGTACATGACAATGCTTATATTTCTTCAGGCGGAAAAAACATTTTGAGTATTCAAGGGTTTTCAAGTTTTTCCAGGTAGTACATAGTTAAAAATGTTGTGTTAAATTTAACACATATCGCATGTTCCAAACAGTCTACAGAAATTTTTCTGTTAATTTAACGTATTAAGCATATGTCAAATAGCAACATAAATATTATGTTATATTTCAACATAAAAATAAATGTAAATTTTATAATTTGACATAATTTTTATGTACCAATTTAATGAGAAAATTATGTCAAAGTAACACATATGTACAACATGTTACTTTAACACTATTATGATGTTAAGACAACATGAGATCACGTCGAGAAATAACAGTCATTCTTATTTTATAGAATAACCTCAACATTTTTTTTGTCAATTTTAACAGATAAATTCTGTCATTGATAATAATGAACATTTATTGTGTAAAACCAATAATACGTGCACGTTGTGTTACTTTTACACTTATTTCAGTTATCCTAATAATTTAACACCACTTGTTGAATTAACACAACAGCATATGTTAAAGTATCAAGCAAATGTGTTAAATTTTGACAATGAAGATCGATTTTGACATAAATACAAAATATTTTTTACCGTGTAACATGCTTGCAATGTTTACGCTTACAATGATTAATATAATATAATAACAACAATAATAATAATAATAATAATAATAATAATAATAATAATAATAATACACGATTAGCATAAAAACAACAATTCTGTAGAAGAATGCGGAAGCGGAATATCTCGCAATCCGCTAGCGATTTGCGTTCCGATTTGCGAAACACGACAGATATCTCGCGTGACCCGCGTGCAATGCGTTAGGGGTTAAAGCGATCGCGATTCGGTGTGCGGGATTCCGCCGTGCAAGCCGCGTGGGCGTCGATCGGTGGTGGGTCGTTGTCGTTACGACATCGTGCGTTTGGTACACACGTTCTGACGCTAGTGCAGGTTTATACATCAATGTGTATACCATTATGTGCATTACAGTAATTCCTTTCTCAACGTTTACGCTGAGATAATTACGCGCAAAGATGTGGCAAACAATTACTCTGACGACAAAGTGCAGATATTTGTATATATATAACTTTATTTTAATAATTTGCTTTCTGTTGTGCAACTTTATTATTTTAAAATCTTTAACTTGTTTTAACACTTAAACTGCAACGTTCTTTTCATATAATCTTGACGTTAGGTTTGTTTTAGATTTATTTTCAATTTAAAAACTCTGAAAAAAAAAGGTTTTTTTTCTTTCTCTTAAACATATTAACCAACTTACCCTATGTATTAAACAGAGAAAATAAGTTTCGTAGATATTTTTACAATTTTTTAAAATAAACGGAGAAAAATAATATACAACATATTAATTTTTTAACATACTAAAAAAATCGCTTTTATACATATATAATTTTTTCTTTCAAACTTTAAAGATTATGGAAAACAGATAAGATAATGTTTTTAAAAATGCATTTGGAAGAATTAAACATGAGAAAAGTATTAGGTTAAAAAAGATATTTTATTTTAAAAAATTGTTATAATTTATACACAGTAAAAAATTTTGTGTTTTCTTGTTAAAAAATATCCTGGTTAAAACTTTTATGTTAAAATTTAACATATTTGCTTGTTACTTTAACATATTGCTGTTGTGTTAATTCAAGTAAAATGTTAAATTATTAGAATAACTAAAAAAAAGTGTAAAAGTAATACCATTGTATTCTATCACTAATAATAAAGAACATATTTATGGTGTAAAATTAAAAGTACATTGCACGTACTTTTAATTTTACACCATAAATATGTTCTTTATCATTAGTGATAGAATTTAGCTGTTAAAATTGACAGAAAAAAATGTTGTATTTACTCTATAATTGAGTTTTAACAAGGACTATTTCATTTTTGAGAACTTTACTATCTACCCTGAGATGGCGCATTTCTCGCGAAAAAGATTCACCTGTTAGGTGAATAAAAGGGGGTCGCCAAGAACAGAGAACCAAGTATGATTGCATTCACATGTATTATAATATTGGACTGATTTCAATAATATACATACAAAGTTTTTATCGATGATCCTGGGACGATCTACATATGCAATTGTAAAAATTTTTTTCAGCATTTCTAGAATAATTATTATTTAACATATATAATATGTTAAATTAATATATATAACGTGTTAGAATAATATTATAATTGTGTTAAAATAACATATATAATATGTTATTGTTACACGTTATATACGTTACATTAACATTATTATAATGTTAAAGTAACATATTACATGTGTTACTTTGACATAATTTCCTCATTAAATTGTTACATAAAAATTATAAAATTTACATTTAGTTTTATGTTAAAATATAACATTTATGTTGCTATTTAACATATGCTTAATATGTTAAATTAACAGAAAAATTTCTATGGACCGTTTTGGACATGCGATATCTGTTAAATTTAACACAAATTGTTTACTGTGTATTAAAACAATTTTATTTTTTATGTATTTTTTATTTTTACACAATTAAAAATATATTTAATCGTTTCTGACTATATAGCGATCATTGTGTGTGTGTGTGTGTGTGTGTGTGTGTGTGTGTGTGTGTGTGTGTGTGTGTGTGTGTAACAAATCTTTACCATCACTTTTTAATGGTAATGACATAAATGGAGTTTCACACACACACACACACACACACACACACACACACACACACACACACACACACACACACACACACACACACAATATAAAAAATATTTAGAATAATTGTAATATTAATTAAATCAATGTTAAAGAAGCTTCACGTATATCAATTTGAATACTCTAACATTAGCAATAAATTAATATTTTATAGAAGCCTTGCAGCCTTAAAGTGCCAACACCTTTTTTTAGATCGGAGTAACCATTCCTCTGAGATAGAACAGATTTCTCGGAAAGGTCCTAAATGGTCTAAAAAAAAACCTTGGTATCAGGATATACAGACATATGATTATAGTTTCGATTATAACTTATAATTATTTTTGTACAAAACAGGTAGCCGCAAAAATGTTCGATAATACTTATTTATTGCGGCAATAGAGAATCTAAACGTTTATTATGAGTATAAAGCAGGTAGGTAAGACACCTCGCGCGCTATTGTCATGCAGGTAGAACCGTAAACCCATAGCATGAGATCTTTGTGTAGAAAGGGACGCGGACGGACGGATGGGGATCAGACATCGACGCTATTGTGTACCGTTTAGTTTATATTCTATTTGTACAGCTCTGATAATTATTCGACAATATGCTGTACGTAGACAGAGCAAGTTTTCTCATGGCAGGGATAACAGGTTTATTTAAACAACAAGCAGTTTGCTGAGAACTTCCCCCCTCGTTGTTGAAAATTTCACCATCCCGATTAACCAAAAACGAGTATGAGTTAATTGAATATTTAGTCACCACTAATGTAAACAGTATGCTGTTTTCTATCCAAGAATATTCCGATATTTCATAAAATTATTAGAAAAAGTAATAATATAGGTAAAGGATTTTTAAAATGTTCTTAATTAATATTAACACTATAAGGCAGGTTTATGGACATTTCTTATATACCTATATAATATATATATATCTATGAATATGCGTCAAATTGACGCGTAAACGCACATTTTTCTTTAAAACACAACTTATTTTAGAAGGCTTTGAAGAAAATAACCGAATTTCGATATATATTTGTCTCGTCAAATGGATAAAAGTCAGCATAAGTGAAATTCGAAATACGTCAAAATAATGTGTCCCGTAACAAAACAATAAAAGTATAAATATAAAAGTAATAAAAGATATAAATTTGAATATGAAAAAAATACTAGTTTTGTAAATATTTAATTGTCCTAAATTATTCTTGATACTAGTGATGATTGATTAAATAAAAGATATTATTCTCAAGACTAAATTTGACAGATTAATTACTCGATTGTGCAATTTTATTCATAATCATCACAAAATTTATAACGAGATCTTGATCAGATGTTTTTCCTTGGAAAATTCAGAATTCGAGTGCAACCTTATGCAGTAAAAAAAATTTACACAATTTTGCGTAAATATTGTAAAGAAAAAAAAAACGAATTTTGTTCCAAGCAAATCATTTAAAATTTTAGTTTATTTCTCAGGTCCAACGTAATGTTACTCCATTTAAGTCATTACCGTCAAAAAGTGGTGGTAAAGATTTGTTAGCGACATTATACGAGGCTCCTGAAGTGTGACGAAGAACGGTAAATATATTACGAATATCGCGTAATTCAACGTTTAATACAAGCATATGCAGTTCCTAGCAGTTCCTAGTGAAATAATTCGCGAAACACGCCGCAGCTTTCACCGATACTACCACGAGCGCACGAGCCGGTCGGCGAAACGATCTCGAACACGCGCGAAAAAGCAATACACAAAGGTAGTTGGCGAAGGAAATCCTCTAAAAGAGAGTCTCGTTCGAGCGAGATGAGTTTCCGTGTCGAATTTCAAGATGGGCAACATCTCCGACGCTTTGTTGCAGCAAATAATCGCTTTTAAAATAAGCCGCTTTAATCGCGTTACAAAAAAGAAACTTAAAAAATAAAACATAAAGGAATTACTAATTTACTAGCGTTTTTTAAGTAAAAACTTTTTCGCTAGTTAATTAAAATAAAAAATTAATATGAAATTACAAACTTAAGTTGAATATTCCGTGATAGAAAAGCATCATACAAATCATGGGTCGTACAAACATCGCTAAACGACGACATAGAAATTATGGCGTAGAACATCTTTTTCTAAAATAGAAATTAATGATAATTTAATTATATCTATACGTTTGTAATATACTCTGGAATAATTTATTTCATCGCAATCTATACCATTCTTATTATTAAATTTTTATCCTAAGGTGTTCTAATATAAAAAAACAATAGGGAAAAGGTATACCAAATTACATTACTTTGTTTTTAAACAATATTTTTTAAATAATAGTTAGAAAAACAATGTTGCAAACATGAATACAAATTAGAAAGTATCTTCTATCAAATACAGTAATTTTTATAATACTGTTTTGTATTTTTTTAATAATTAATATTTTCATCACATGTCAAAAAAGGCATCTGTCGAAATGGGCGCTTAATTTAGAATTTGTATACGTTCGAAGTATTAATGTTACATTTTATTGATTTATACATCTTATTATGTATTATATAGTCCTAGACTCTCAATGTTATTCCGTTAGGGTTGCCTAGGAACCAGAATTGTGCAAACATAATTCTCGCTTTTGACGAATTCGTTTTTAGCAGATTTTATATAGAAAAGGATACGAATGTATGAAATATGGGTTTTTATTTCTTTACTTAACTAATCAGATTATTCCAATTTAGGAAATTTTATTCCAAATTCGGTGCTTTTTCTCTATATTAGAATACCTGTCTATAAAATAGCATAATATAGAAGGTATTCTAATTACTGTCATACTTTTGCCGCTTAAATCTAAAGATACTTCTAACGTAAAAAAAAAAATCGTTTAGTTTATTTGTTAACATAAAAAATTCGGTGTTGCAAATATGTCCCTGAAACAAACTATCATACATACACGTACGCGCGACGCTACATAAAGCGTCGGACAGACTGCTTCTGCAGCGGCGACGTTACAGAAAGAGAATCGAGTTCGATTCCGTGGGCTTCGTAGAGCACGACGCTCGACCGCGCGAGAGACTGGTATCGCCGAGATAGGCATCACGAACCGAGGCCGAGAGTTCGGATGTTTACTGCGCGCGATTCGCGAGCGCGATAAACCGTACGAGCGCGCGCTGGTATAAACAGGAATGTCTCGCTCCGTTCTCCGGCCGCGCCGTCGGTCGCCGCCGTGAAATCTCAATGAATCCTTAAATAGGCGCGAACTCGCGGCACTAAGGGAACCCATCTCCACCCCGAATCCCGACGAGGTCAATTTACATCACTGACACGTTTACTGAAGGGTACCGCACTGCCGCCGTGTTTGTACATATTGTACATATTTCAAGTTCGTCGGTTCGTCTCTAAATGTTACATTATATATTTTGATGTAGAGCATAGTATATGTATATCGAATATAGTGTTTTGGGTAAATCGAAATTTTAATTAGCTGTGAAGCCCTGTAAAATTAGGATAATTCAACTTACTTTAAATGTTATGCATGCATGCGCCTGCCCCATTTTATAATTATTGATGTTTTTTTGTATATGAATTATATTAGAATATTAGAAATATATATATATAATTAATAAAATAAAAAAGCAGGAGAGAGAGAGAGAAGCATCATTTATTTAGCGTTCTCTGGAACAAGTTCTGTAAAGTGCAATGACTATAAAATGACAAATTTTTTTACAATAAATTTAAGTAAAATTAGTTATCATATCATTAAAATTAGATAAAAACAATATACATCAGATCATTGATTTCTAATTGAAATTGTTATATTTTATTATATATATAAATATTTATTATTTATTATTTATTATTTATTATTATTATTTATATACAAAATATTAATTATGTGCATAATTATATATTATATAAGTTATAATAATAATCTTAATAAAAACCGTAAGTTATAAAAACCTCAAGATTATCGACTTCCAACAATTAACGATCAAAAACAATGAAATTAAAATTGTTCTACGCTATTAGTTATGCTGCACAGGTTGAATTAGATAAATTATCTGTCTACCTATATATATTACGATCAATAAGGATACATTCCAGATAAAGATAGACAGATGTGTTGATTAAGTTAAACTTTATTTAATTTCGTAATCATTAAACTGTAAACAGAGTGTCAATTTAATTCCACGAATTGATTCTCCAGCGACTGGCAATGGAGAGTACATCTCCGAAAGAAGTCACCCCAACTCTCTCCGTCGGCGTAATCCTCTCTTTCGCCCCGTTCTCTTTTTTTCTCCCTTTCTTCCTTTCATCTCTTTCTTTTTTTTCTCTCTCTCTCTCTCTCCTTTCTGCATCAATAATAGTCACCCCATGCGCAGGGTCTCTCAACTCGATTTTCTCCTACAAAGTGCGTCGACAGACGTAAAATTCGCATGACCGAATTATACGTATTTACAATACGTTCAATAGAAGTAACGCAAGTTATTTTTCCAACGATTCTCGGAAACACTTTGCGGGAAGTGAACTGGCATATAGTGCTCACGTGTTGACGCATTAATTACACGTAGCTTTCTTGATTGTTTTGTGGAAAACATCACGTAATTTTCATAAGCCAGATATCAATACGAACAACGAGTAGTGAGAAAATGCTTCGCAGCGATGACGACACGCAATCTCCGTCAAACACGAAAAGTAAGAACGGAACTATATGTATAAAAGTCAGGATTAGAAAAACAAAGGAGAGCAACTTCTGTAAGATGAGTCTGCGTTGTCGCTTTATATGCGATCTGAATAAGATGGTACGCGTCTCTACGAATATTAAAGACATTAGAGGCGCAAGACGGAGACACAAATCGATTCGAAACTCGACGAGAGACGAATTCTTAGAAAGCTGTACTGTAAAATTGTAAATGTGAACGAAAGATTCGACATTTATATGATATTTTTCTTGATGTTCCTTTGATTGTCGTAAATGTATTAATTTCTGAACTCTCATTTTATCTGCTTCCAATTAAGGAGGATTTACCTTTTTATTTAAAAAAAAGTAGATTAATTTCTAAACATTTTACACATAAAAAAATAGGTCGAGCAGACTGTACGATTAATAAAATACTAATTGAGTTTTTAATTGATATAATATTAACATGTTTTTAAATTTTTAATCGATTTGAAATACACTGAGACATAAAAAAGAAAATAAATAATTGCAAGTTATGTGAAGTTGTGGCAAATAGCTTGAAAAATATATTAAATCGACTCTTATCATCTTTCTTAATTTCAGACATTTTCAATCAAAGCTACAAAAGAGATTGGCTCTTCCTGATCGTAACTACGATCCAAAAGAAGATTATTAAAACAACAGAAAATCATCAAAAGTGCAAAATAAAAATCGCGTAAAAAAAGCGATCTTCAGTGCATCGAACTAATGACGAGAAAGACGCACGAAATCTCAAATGGGAATCGATAATTGTGTTTCGTCTTAATGAACTTTCCTTTCGGGTCCACTTAAAACAATTAAAATTAGCGCGCAAGGGATGAAGGGGAGGGAGGGGCGCACAGAATAAATCGAAATCTACACGACGAAAGGCTAATACAATTGTGAGACGCGACGGACACGGGACGGGGCTCGCTCATCCGCGGCCGGGAACGAAAGGAATGAAAATTGGCGAACCTTTGAACTTTCTGTATATCCGTTCGCTCAGTTACACGCTCCTCGCACACTTTGTTTCGCCTTCCTCTTTCCCCGTTCGCGCGCGCGTACGCCTACTCCACCCCGACCGCGCGAGATCGCACGTATATATATATATATACATATATATATGCGTACGTACATACGGGTACGCCGAAACGCCAAGATCGCCGCATTTATTTCGAACCGCAACCGCTATCGATCCCTCTGCATTCTATTTATTGTTGGCGGCAGCCAACGAGAGAAAACGTACCCGCGGAATCAGCGTGACGCATCGCACGCTCGCCGGCCGACAGGTCGATCGTTCGCTGTCCCACGAGCAACGGCCGCGGAGAGCGGATTTTCTTTCGCGCGTGGATTTCCCCGAATAGCACGGATTGAAATTTCAGACGATAAGGGGAACGAACGGACGGCCGGACGGACGGCGCGGCGCGGTGTTTTCTCCGACGCCAGGCGACCAGCGTTCCTCTCACGGTTATAAATTCAATCCTTTAAGTGATTCTTTAGATTCAATCGGTCGCCGGAAGTCCCTCGGGGACGATAGACGGTAAGGAGAGAGAATGATTCTTTCTCTTTTCCTTTCTTTTCTCCTTTCCTCGTGATTTCAGTGTGTAGTAAACGAAAAAATACGATTCTATCAGAGGTGCAAAAGGGACCGATCTTTTCAATTTATAATTACGATCCGAAAGTTTACTTTTAAAAAATGTAGCTAAATATAATTAAAATATAATCATACAAAACATACACACACACAAAGTTCCGATTCTCGAGATTGTAACCTCGTGCCAATTTGTTTATCGAGGCTTTTACTAGGATTTACCATGGATGATAGTAGAAGATTAACGTGAAAAAATACATCTTGTGAAAAATACACTTGACGCGAGACGCTGCCGCGTTTCTTGATATAATTAAATATATGTGCATTATATAGAGCTAGAATTTTTTTCAGCCTACGTGATAGGTGGAAAGGAGAGAGAGTTGAGGAATCGCGACACGCCGCCGGGACAAACGCGAGATGAAGGAGCGAGTGAAGGAGGAGGAGGAGGAGGAGGAGGAGGAGGAGGAGGAGGAGGGGAAGGGAGAGAAACTCACCTCGTGCGAGCGCTGTCAACAACAAAGCCAACAGGACGCGGGCGAGAGGACGCGGCTCCATTGGGTCGGAAGCAGAGATCTGACAGACGCACAGACTCCGACGCGCGGGAGACGCCGCCGGTAGTAGGGGAGCCTACCGAGGTAGCCCTCCGTCCGAGATCACCACCGTCTCCGAGGACGAGCACCACCGCCGTTACACACGCGCGCGATGTCCCGCCGATGATGCGGCGGGCGCATGCCACTCTCACGTCGCCCTCGAGCACCAAGGCCAGTCTCGCGTCTTCAAGACCGTCGTCGCGACCGTTTACACGACAGATCGGCTCTCACGCCCGCGGGACGCATTTTCGCATGACAGGCTCACTGACCGTACTCGTCGACCGTAAAACATGGCTAACGGACGGAGCAGCGTCCGGGATACGCCAGTGATGCCAGTCCCCCCAACGAACGAGAATGGTCGCGCACGCGCGCTAATCTTAGAAATCTGGAGAGCGGTCATGTCCGCGCATTTTAGGTGTTTCCGTCCATCAGCGCCTCCATGTGCATTTTGAACTACGTAGCCAATGTCCACGAAGGTCTGTAGATAATGTGGTAATTATTTAACATCACCTCAAATATCGAGAGAGATGTAATTATACTCATTCAACACTAAATAATTATTGGAGTGGATTCTTATTCATGACCGCCATTTGTAAAGCAATAGCTGCGCTTAGTAGAATTATTCGCAGTATAATTGTCTATTATTTTATTTGATTTTATACAATCTTGACTTTTTAAAGAAATTTTATATAACGTTTAAATATATAATCAAAATAGGGCTCATAAAAAACTTATATAAATCAGATTTTTATACTTTAATAATTGTTTGAAAAAAGATATATTTGACACGCATGTGCGAGAAAAAGCGACCCGTCTAATGCTCGGTCTACAATGTCAGTAGGAGTAATGGAGTAAGGAGTAAGAGTAACAATTAACCAATTAAAAAACCGGGAGTAAACGAAATGGGCAAATCTCATTTCATATTTCTTACTTCTTATTCCTACTCCATTACTCTTGCTGACATTGTAGACCGAGCATCACAACACTGATCATACACACTTTCCACAAGACGTAAAAAAACAATAAGGTTTCAACGCATTGGATTGGGTATCATAATCGTAATCGACTGAATACAGTACGTGATTGGTTGAAATCTTATTGTTGTTTTACGGAAAGTATGTGATGGCCTAATACAACCTGCTGTCTGGTTACAAGACTTACAACAGTTTACGCTACTAGAAGCGCAATGCTAAGTTACGTTTTCTACCGAATGCAACCAGAGTCACAGTACAAATTATAGAGCATCAGTTGTCATTGCACGTGTTTGTTGCTCCGATTTGTGATTATTAAGTCAAACTGAAAAAGCATTGAAAAGAATTGAAGTCTCTTTTATTGCGTGCATCGTATTATTACGTATTTTGTCAGTAGGAAACAGAAAATATCCAAGTTGAAAGCAATAAAACAGAAAAGTAAGTAATGAAAGTGAATAAGTTGATAAAATAAAAGTGAATAATGCATAATACTTTTTCAGTTATATGATGGAAGAAAGCTCAAAGAAAGTAGAACACACAGAGACAGATAAATTGAAATTTAAATATTTGCAAAGAAATTTGAATTTAGTTAAATTGCCTTCGTCGAATTGGGGATTTTCAAAGGGAAACGATACATTTTTCGGTTTTATGAAAGTAGAGAGTAATTTCAGTGTCAGAAAAAGAATCGCTGTGTTTCCAAACTTACGTATTAATATTTATATTGATGATAGAATTATGCCCTTTTCAAAACATATTAAGGTAACAAGTATTGATGAAATTAGCGAAATTTTAAAAACTCTGGATTCAATTTCATTCACATTCTATTAAATGTACTTATATATATTTACAATTAATTCCAAATATTTAATTTATTTTTTTACAATAAATTATATAAATAGAAAAAAAAATAAAGTTAGAAGTTTATGGTTTATGTTGTTTTAGGTTTTTATTCTCTTCGTATATTCTTTTTATTTATTATTGCTTGTTGTTTTTGGCATTTTCTTTTCCTAGCAAATTTTACTTTTACGATGATAACAGATGCATTTCCTGGCGGTAGCAGATGCAGATTGACATTGAAAATTGCATATTGTAGCAATATCCATCACTCGCCTGGTTCAGCTTAGAACATTTTCTCCTTTCTTTTGTTTGCTCTTTTTCAATGTTATTATTTTTGTTTGTCGAGAAAAAACATTCTTGTGATTAGGAAAAATCGTATAATTTTGTGCGTAACCTTGTCATTTTTTGTACAATCGAGTTTTGGAGTGTATTTTCCCAAATTCGTAGAACCCTCAAATTGAAAGTTGTTACGATTAAATGCGATTGTTTTGGAAACTTTTATCTCATCTAACAGCAAAATGGCTGCAATAAATACGCAACGATTAAACAATAAAAATACATAATAATCAAATATAATTAGTAAGAAAAAGTCTTTAAGCCATATAATAAACATTATATTAACACTTTAGCAAAATTAACGTACCACGCACATTAGATAGTTTCATTTTTGAACTTTTTCTTTTAATACTTTAAAAACGTATTTTCTTGAAATCTGTAGCAACCTTTAATTACTGCTTTTAATCCGCAATGACAAACATTTATATACCCACTGTGGTGTATCTTATACACTTTATTTTATTATTTTTTACTTTAGAAGTTGTTAGACATGTTTGCACAGACAACTGCTAATTAATGGGTAATTTTCATATAGCATCTTCCACTGCCTGTGCATTTCCCTGAGCGCATTTCTTTCTTATACATTTTACTGACTTTTTTATATGTACCTGTATTATAAAAAAAAACATTACGAAATAATCCAATAAAAACGACTGAAACAACATTTTTACTTGCAAATAGTTAATGATCAGAAATAATTGATGTTTTGAAAGTTTATCTTCTTCCAAAGTCTTAAAGAGAAATATTTTTACCTTTCACATGGAGAGATTGACCATTTTTTGACAATTTTTGCTGCAGCGTGGGCATCTTTGATGTTTTAAGTATATCTTTATAATGTTTTGCACATGGTAAACATCTTTGGCACTGCACATTATATACCGTACTATCTCCTATCAAGTATCCAACACACAATTTTGAACTAAAAAGATAAACGATAATATAAGAAACAAAAATGTAAAAAATTTAAACTTCATATTTTTAATTAAAAAAGATAAACAAATAAAAGGTTTCTATTACAATATTATTTTTTAAAATTTGAATAAATGATAGTAAATAAACATTTGCAAGTACCAGGTTTTATTGCCAACTTCTTTACATGGTTTGACATTGGATAATTTTTGAAAAATATTCTGAATACCACCTATATTTTTTATTTTCCCACATAGAGAGTCAATTTGTCTTTCTCCAACATAAACCTGTCATTACAAATATAACAGGAAGTAACATAAAAGATATTGTGTTTATAGTCTTGTAATATAATAAAATAATAAAAAATAATGAAATAGCTATTTACCCAAAGTATCATGTTTTTTTTAAGTATAACACGCCACATGCAGGATGACAAGTCTTCTTTCCAATAAGTCCACATTGCCATCTCATCCGTAATTACGGGGATGCAGTATTCTGATGTAAGAGTAAGACTTTTAAAATTCTTCTTAATTTCAATCCATGTTTGCAACTCGTTATCTTCATTTGTATAATTTTGTTCGTGGTGTGAAATATGATTCTTTGATTCACATGGTGGCACGGAAACGAAACAATTAACAGTATTCTTTAATTGGTCTGTAATTCTTGTTCCTTCATTTTGTTCTTTTAATTTCTCCTTGTTAATGGGGTTTAATACATTATAGTACATAATCACTGATGGAAAAATAGATGGAACAGCATCCTCTTTCAACTTCGGTATCTTACGTTGCACCGTAATAGTTGTACCGTCTGCCATATAAAAGATATCTTCTTTGATAATATCATCTTTCTGAAAATGCAACTCACAGATGCGGCTCGTTTTGCTAAAAGTATTAATACCTCTTGCAGCAATTTCACTATCACGCCAATTATTAAACATTTTTTCCGTGCAAGCTGTAAAAAGGCTTTTCTTTTTAGAAGCATCTTTTTTTCCACTTTTTGTAGTACATCCACGTATCCAACACGACATTTTTAAATATAAATGCACAGGTAAACAAACTGAGGTACAGCCGGAGTGCCAGACTGATAGGGTTAGAGATGTTCGATTCCGATTCGACTCATCAAAAGATCGATTTTTTTATGAAAAAAATCGATTTTTTAAATCGATTCTTTACTATTCAATTTTCTTGAAAATCGATTCTTTACTTATGGTAATATCCACACAACTTGCATAAGCGCATAAGCATATACATAAGAAAATTGATTGGTCTACAAGCACTTACATAAGAAAGTAGACCAATCGAATTCCTTATGCATATGCTTATGCAAGTTTGTGTGGATATACCATTAGGAATCGAAAAAAAAGATCGAAAAGGCGCAGTTTGTTTGAAAATGTGTAACCAAAATTACTAACATTTGAAATAATTTTCTAGTAGTTTTTATATTTGGCATCCAACTTGGACCGTTCTCGGATCGTGGACACATTCTGATTTAGGCTGCGTTCCGATATTCACTGCCAGTTGCTGCCAGTACTGAAAATCCATAGTTTACGTCACATATATTGTAGATTTTCAGTATTCAGTATTTTCAGTATTAAAAGTAAATATCGGAACGCAGCCTTAATAAAACTTGACATAAATGTAGGGGATAAATATAAATTTAGAAATTTTTCGTAACTTAGAGATATTTAAGCTGTAAAACTTTTGTATAAAACATTTTTCGATGTTTTGTTTTTACGATATATCGAGAAAAAACAAAAATGTATTTATCTTTGAAGTGTGATTTCACCCTTTTAAATTAACCGTTTATAAGCCCAAACGAAAAATTTCTAAATTTATGTATTTACCCCTTCTATATTTTTGCCAAGTTTCATTAAAATCAGAATTTCGAATTCACGAGTGAGATCATTATATAATATTATAGTTTGTATGAGACATATCTAATCTTATACATATATTAATTTGATTAATATATTTTATCTTATTTTATACTAATATAATTCTATTTCTTGAAAAAAAATTAACTGAAAAGCATAAAATATTAGAATAAAATAAAATATTCTTATATATTAATAAATGCATCTTAATATATTTATCATAATTATCATAATTTATGCTACTGCGAATGATAACATAGGAAATTATAAAGTATATATGTACAAAAATTACATTAAAAATAATATAAGATAAAACTAGAAATTACTCTTGAAAACAAGGTAACATGTTGAGTTTCCAATTACTGTGCCAATCATTATCATTCTGTTGTGATATGAACATATTTTTTTGAAATTTTTCACGCAACTGTCGTTGTGTCTCATTATCAGGGAAATCTTGAAACCACATTTTTAATTGTTCAGCCAACTCTTTCTCGTCCGAGAATACCAAACTGTTGTCATTATGCTTTACTAGTTCTGATAAACTAAAAAGTAAAACAATTTTCTTTCAATAAGCTCTAAGTAAGAGTACTTAATAGTTATATTAAATATTAATTATTAATTATAATAATGTACCAATTAAAATTGTATGCACAAACTGGTAAACGACAACCAAACATATCGACAACTTTCATTGGTAAATCCAGTCCACTAGATGAAGTATGAAGGCATACACCTAAGTCTGCACTAGCTGTTTTAAAAACAAATATTTAAAAAATGTGTTAAAGTATTTTATACATAGAATTTGTTTTACTAAAAAAAAAACTTAATCCTTAATTAGCACAGGACATTTACTCATATTTTATAAAAAAATTTCTTGAAAATTTTTTAATTTTCCAGGAAATTTATTCAAAATTCCTGGAAAGATTATATAACTTTTTATTCAATACCGAGTATTTTAGGATAATCCTCATTTTCAAGCCATGGCGTCTTTATCTCAACATGTTTCCACTTTTTTAAATCAATGATAGCCATATAGAAATCTTTCAACGGTCCTTTGCCCGTTATTATGCAGATTAAATCTGGTAAGTTTAACTCGCCATCTTCACACGCGTCTTCATATTCTGGAAAAAAACATATATGTGTAATCCTTTTTAATTATTGCATACTTGAACAAAATTACACAAATAAATCTACATAGATAAACCTTGTAATGCATTTAACAGAATTGAGAAATCTTCGTCCTCGGTCCAACTAGTACTAGACACTATAAAACCAGATGAAAAAGGTATTGATATATTATACTTTTCAGCTAATTTATGTAAAAATTCATTCCTATCTGTCAGAGTTATTGGATGGAATTTATCTGTTGGCCTATCATATAGAACCTTTGCTCTGCAACAAAAATAGATTGTAAAATGAGCTGTTTAAAAAATTTAATAAATAATACTCCTAATAAATAAATAATAACCGAATACTCCATTTCTTTTCCAAATCTTGCTGCATTGCTTTGGTAACACAGATATTATTTTTTGCTCTGTAGCCAAATGTTGTCTCAATAATTCTTGATAATCTAACTAAAAAATGATTTTTTCCCAGACTCAATGCCATGATTGAATGAGCATAATTGTGCCAGTCAATTATAAATCGTGCTTCTGTTAGAGTACAATAGAACCAACAAATTGGAATAGTTGGTATTGCAGGTGGATTCTGTGTTATCAGCGAATCGGATATGTGTTTATGAAGTAACAACCACGAGAGATCAGCTGTTTGCCATACCACTTTTATCACATAACAGAAAAAACGTGGCAATTCTGAAAGTTACAAGTATGATTATATTACTACTCAAAATCTGTAAACAAATATAAAAATATAAAAAAAAGATCAGAGTAGGATCATTGACACCAGACAGTAAACAAATAAGAACAACTTAATATAATTACATTTTCCAGTAAAAAAATATTGTAATCAAATCTATATGGAAATTAAATGTAAAAAAATTAATTAGTCGGCAATGATTATAAAAGATATAGACATTTATGGAAAGAAAAGAACCAATAATATGTCCAATTCGTACTATCTCGCAACTCGGGAGGCGGTCGCAAGTAATGGATTCGCACGCGCGCATTCTCGCTGATTTCCTTTAACGGCGGCGAGCCAGGATAACCTATAATGTCCACATTAAAGCCTTCCCGGGCGAACGAGATAGCGTGATATTGCATTCGCGGGCTTCTGCCGACATCACCGAGCACCAGAACGCAAACATTTTTGCCAGATTTAAATTTTCTTAGGCAAAATTTACGTATGATGAAGAGAAGCAGCAGAAAAAGCGACAATAATATCAATGTAAACATTTCGAACGAGAACAGAACACAGAACGAACAGATAGTGCAGTGTATAAATTGGCCTGTTCTTTTTAGCTGCACTGGTGCACTGGTGCAACAAGTTAAAGTGAGACAATTATATTTTTTCTCATTTTAACTTATTGCACCAGTGCAGCAGTGCAGCTAAAAAAAACAGGCCTAATGTAACCTGTGTAATTTGGCTTGTTCTTTTTCGCTGCACTGCTGCACTGGTGCAACAGGTTAGAGTAAGACAAAAATATATTTTCTCACTCTAACTTATTGCACCAGTGCAGCAGTGCAGCGAAAAAGAACAGGCCAACTATTTTTTTAAAAGTTACGAAGCATTATAGATTTTTTAATTGTTGCGCTCTGCACACAGACATTAAACATAAAATATTAGGAACAACAATAAAATTTGGAATAAATATATATTGAACGTAATGCACAATAAAAAAATATATATATTATGCTATAAAATTGTAAACATCCCGTTCATTCAACCACGATTGTTTTTTTCTGTATAATAAAACAGTTGCGTAATAATGACAAAATGTAACGATATCGACATCATATGTCATTATATAAAAATTACACAATCTCACTATTGAATCAGGGCCGGCAGATTGTGTTAGGCTCGAGTGGATAGTTAACCGGGGGGAGGGTTCCCCCCAGAAAATGTATATGGAGGAAAAATTCGTAAACAATTAAAAGAATTTTACAGGGATAAAAACTACAAAATAGAAGTGTTTAAATTCTCCTTATCATATTATTATTTATTCAGTAAAATTCTTTCATTCAGTACAAAAATTTACTTGCGCAATGCAAAAACTGTCCTCGCGCTTTTTATTTTGCGAAATAAACTTAATAATTTCTTTAAATTGCGCGTTTTTTCCGCGGTAAATTCAAAAATAGGAATTCGAGAATATTTATTGATATACATATAAGTGTTCGAAACTATAACAGTTCCTTTAGAATTTTAACATTTCTGTTTTTTTTTGCTCTGTTTTATCCGCGAGTAGTGGGAGCTACTGTCAGCCATCGAGCTCCTTGTAGTTCATTTCTTCGATGCACCTAGTCGCGCGGCGCTGTCACTAGCTCCTCACGCGCGCGTCTTTCGTTTGCTCGCATCGTGGTAACTATGCAAATAAATATGCCCAAAAAAGGGCACGTCAAAATCAATGCCCAAATAAGTCTCGAGATCCGTTCCCTTACCGCCCCTTTTTTCGCCTCCGATCGTAATTGTTTTACGATGCAAAATTCGCCAGTCTCTCGCAGCCCGGCACCGACATAAGATCGTTCCGCAGATCTCTCGCGTCATCCGCCGACCCTAGCTGCGGGGATTCACTTCTATTCCATCCATAATTCGGCGACCATGTCAATAAATTTTTAAGTCGAATATTTGTATGAATGTGTGAGTGCGTTACGTTTATACGCGGGTGACCGTATCTTTCCCGCGAACGTCCTCTGCCTCGTGCACAAGATCTTCGTCGGATCGCGCGCAAGATATCCGGATTCGCGAGAGCTTCGATCTAGAATCTAGAGGCTCTTCAAGATTTTCGCGTCGATTACAGGCAGCGTAATATCGGGATGTGTCAAGATTTCCGTAAGATTGTAAAAGATACGGTTCGCCCCTCGCTCCAAACGTCCGTTTGTTAATAAATAATTAACGTGTGATTGACACCATCGCCTCCTTTTTCTTCCTATCACCCCCCCGTGAACCTGCCGCATTCCTTACCACTCGCTTCGCGTCTCTCTCGGGACGGATCCCAGCATTCTCTTCGTGCGATCGTGTTTACCCTACGCACGCACAAACAATAAGTATATATCTGCCATCAAATTCCGATGGGTATTTTATATTTTTTATTGTATTTTATTATATTTTTTGTGGTATAGCTACTCACCATACCCACATTATCCGCCGGCTCTGTACTGAATTAGAATCCATTAATTAACTCTTCTACGCACAAATACGTCAAATTGAGCGGTATACATGATGTATCTATTATAGTGACGCTTATATAATTATTAGCAAGTTAATTAAATTAAAGTTAATGGATTATAAAATTAATTCAATTTAGTTAAAAGTTACATAAATAAAAACTTAATTCAGTTAAAGTTAAGATTAATTTAAATTAAGTTAAAGTAAAAGTTAATTTTGAGAAGCTTTATTTATATTAAATTAAAAACCCATATAATTTATTTGAGTCAGATTACCAACATAATTACAGTATTGATCATCAAATATATTTAATATTTTATTTCTAACGAAAGTTATAATATATTAATTATATGAAATAATAAAAAAATGTTGTTTTCATGCAAAAATATATTTTTATCTTATAATTTTTTTTGCCCAGATAAAATTTTTAATTTGGGAAAAAGTTAATTAAAGTTTTACGTTTCAAAAATAACTAGTTAAAGTTAAAAATTAAATCATTTAAAATTAACTAAATTAAATTAAAAGTTATTAACTTTTTAACTTTATTATTAACTTTTAACTTTTTAACTAGTTATTACCCAACCCTGCATATATGTAATTACATATAATATGCGCATATCTTAAGTCCCTCTCTATCTTCATTCACGATATAATCCGCGTAACTTGTATATACATACATATATTTAATTATTTATTAGGTATTACGCCACGTTCGACGAAGCATCTTAATTGTTTGTCTGTTTACCATCCTATTACATATCAAGATGGATTCGTCATGGTTCTTGTCGCTGCTCTTTGCGCTGCTGCATTACTCTGATCGTCATCGGCAGCCTGAAGACTGTCGCTGTGCTGCACTCATAGATCTTATAGATATGGACCGGCAATTGCCTACAGTTTGTGTATAGAAAACGGTGTCCAGAAGAGGTGCGAGAGAGAAACAGACTTTTTAGTACTTCTTTCTCTAAAGTTACCGGAAATAACTATCGCGCATGTCAGCACACATGCATACATATGTATATACATATATATACACACACACATAAGTTAAAACACGTGACCAAAACGTATCCAATCATTGGATTTCAATGTATAATATGCACAAGCATGCGCGAAACATATTTCCGGACTTTTTAGAGAGAGAAGTATGGACACGGTTTCGCTTGGTATTGCCAGTCCATATCTATAAGGTCTATGGTTGCACTATACTTTTTTTCTGGAAAAATAAGGGCCTTATCTGCCAAATTTGCTGTCGTCTTTTGTAACGGGTTGGAAAGCGTCTCTGGGTGGCATCAGTATTGTCGATTATTGGCAGTTTTTATACGATTATTATCCGAAGGCTAAATATATTGGAATTTAACATACCTTGCATGGTACTGCGCGATCCCGAGCTTATATCAGTAAATGGATCATATCCGGTCGGACGATACCTTGCTCCTCCCGCGCTCTGATTGTCTCCCCCACGACAGTTTTGAAAAACAAGAAAGATGGCGATGACAAAATAACATTGGACGACATCAGCTAGAATCACTTGAATCATCTATATTTTCCATTAATGTATACGCAATCAATGCAATATATTTTCCTTCTTTATTCTACTCATTTTTCATAAAATATAATAAGTTTTTAGGGTTTTTAGATTATCTTGCCAATTTACGATTTCCACAATATTTTTCAACGGTTTTATATCCAACCATAGAACAAAGAGAACTAGAGAAGTGCAAGCTCTATGTTAAATGAAGGAAACAAAGATCAATCGCCGCACTCCAAGTGGCTTGGGCTGGTATTCATAAAAGTTTAATATTAGTATTGTTCGTTTTGTCTGTTCTGGATCTACTCGGAGCAAACCCAAGCAGACCAACGCACTCTAATAGGTTGGCGTCATCGAAATCTACCTATTAGAGTTGGTCTGCTTGGGTTTGCTCCGAGTAGACCCAGAACAGACAAAACGAACAAAAGCTATTGTCTTGGGTTAGATCCACCAATAATTGAGATATTAACGTATGGAATCTGCAAATAATTTAATTAATTTTTATCGTAATTGTGAACACTAAATTAATGAAAGCTTATCATACATTCACGATAAATTTTTTCTTCCCTGTTATGGCTCAAGCAAATCGAGTTTTTATCTTGGCGCGCTCTCATTCGTATAATTTGAAAAATTAATATCTTGATTATTGATGGATCTAACCCAAGACCTAACTCAAGACCTAACCAAAGACAATATTGGACTTTTATGTTTATCTCGATTCTCCTTCTATCTTTTTACGAGCGTTGACCCACATGTTTTGGGACACCCTGTACACACACACACACACACACACACACACACACACACACACACACACACACACACACACACACACACACACACAATTTTGAATTAAAAAATAATTTTTATTACACTTATAGAAACGTGAAAAATACGTTTTTTAAACGATGGTTTTAAAAACGTTTCTTTTGAGATGTTTGTTACTGGTGTTTGACGGTAAAAAAATATTGGATACGTTTAGAAAACGTTTATGAAACGAACATGTGCTGCCTAGGTTATTTCTTTTTTATAAATAACAAGTTTCTTACATTCTAGTTAAAAAAATTCAAGTTAAAAACACTTTTTAAATATAAAATATGAGAAAATACGAAAATCTAACAAATGTTATATCTTTAATAACATTAATTTATATTTATAATATATTAATATATATTAATATTAAACAAATGAAAAAGAATCGTACCCTGCATAAAATGTCTTAGTTAAAAATAGTGTTTCGCATTCACGAGATTTTATGGTGAATTCTGCTTTGCAAAAATCTCGGATTGGATCGTGGTCAATACTTTTCAATGCAATATTGAGAATAGAATCATGTATGCCTCTGAATCCGATAATAATTAACAGAAGTGAATCTTTTTTAATGTGAAGGTTTGCATTTATTTGACAGTTGAAAATTTGCTTAATTTTTCAATTAAATGCGAAGAATTCAGAAGATATTCAAAAGATATTCAATTGAGTATCTTTTGAATTTTGCTTTTTGCTATATTTTTAAATTCTTTTCAATCCGACGTTTTATGCAGGGTAGTATTCATTTTACTTGAAGAGGTAGTCACAAAGAGTACAACTTCACCTGAAAGTGATTAGCATATATTTTTAAATATCAAAAACATATTAGAAAAATGTCAAAGGATAAGACTAATGTTGCTTACAATAATTCAGAGCAGCAGATTCAAAAGTTATAAACGCTGTACAAAATAAAATACCACAACGCTTCTAAAAGTATGAATACAAAAATCAAACAAATGTTATATCTTTAATACTATATTTATTTATATTTATACCTATATCTATACGTATATATATTTTTTTTTGAAATGTATATGTCCTTTTTTGAATATTATGAGATGGTGCAAGCTTTAAATATTTATGGTTAACTAAAAGTATTAGTACATTTTACTTATAAAAACATATAAGAGATATGCTCGGTAAGGAAATGAAAACATTACTGAATGTAAAATCTAAAATGTAACATCTATTCTTAAGAATCGACAATGGTATAAAAAACTTTGATGTGCATTATTTACCCATAAGTTGCATAAAATATGTGCCTTATTAGAAAGGATATTTACTTCTAATAATTATTTATAACTTTTCTTGGTGAATTAAAAGTTTTGGAAAAATATCTTTTATAGAAACGTACATGTACGTTAAGATATGTAACAATTGCTTTTTTATAGATTTTATTTTAATTACATTTTAAAAAAAAGAATAAAAGTAAAATGATACACATTGCAGTCCATAAAATGGAATGTATGATTTAATATATTACTTTTTGTATATATTTTTTATATATATTCTCTACTGAGCATACTTACAAACAAAATTTTTAATATAAAATCCTTTACGAGTGTATAAGAATATGTACACCTATGTTAATATATGCGCCCTAAAAAACGCACCACAATTTACCCACATACATACATTCACATCCTGCTCCCTCCACACATACCAAATGTACATACAAAAGTATCAGAAAATATTATTGCGCCGATTTAAAATTTATCATTTTCTTGTAATGACCGGCCGGAACTTAGCGCTTGTTATTGTTTACAATCTTTAACATATATTTAAATATTAAAAACGTTTATAGCCTTATCAATTAATAATTAAGGTATCACAGCGATGAATATCACAGGAGTCAGTAGTAGAATTAAAAAAAAATCTTAAAAATTGATTCTAAACAAGATATGTGTCTATTTTCATTAAAAAAAAGGTATTTTCGACTAATCCAAGTACCCGATCGCTTGCATACGTCAAAGAGACATTTTCTTCGTGTTCTTTAAAAGTTGTAAACAATGACGTTGATATTGTGTCGAAAACAAATCACCTTGATAATTAGGACAATATTTATCTGTAAATATGCATTTTTTAAGTAAGATAACCCGATACATATAAAAGAGCAAAACAGTTTTGAATATTTATTTCGTTGAAATTGATCCAGTTTAAAGTTCGTGTCTCAACGCTATTAAACAATTCAGTTTCTTCACGTACATTTCTGGAACTAATATTTAAAAAACATTGAAAATTTTTCAAGTTTTTTAAAATTGTCTTCTTAGCAATTAGCAAATTTCGATACTGGCGCAACCAAATTATTTAGTACTCTTGTTTTCAAAGCAGTAATAAATTGATGACAGGTCGCATTGGAATTCGAAATACCATGTTGTCGTATCATATAAAAAATATTTTCAAGTGGATCTTGATTATTCGTAAATTCAAATATTCAAAACCAAGATTTTCAAGTTATTTCCACAAATATATTACATTGCGAATCGTAATAATCTTGCCATGATTATTTATAATATGTAAACGTTATCTCTATATAAACTACGTGGAATAAGATTAAATTAACCAGATTAACATAATAAAAATTATGACTCATGTCAAACACCTCAACTTTTTTCACTCATTGTTTAGATAATCTTTAATGAGTTAATAGCTCAATTCAATGAATTAATACGTCACTTCCAAAATAACTCTGAAAATTAATATATGTTAAATTATAAATAAATAAATATATGATTAAATATAAGTAATAACTTACAATTTGCAGAGCCAAGGCTTTTCTTGGAGAGTAATCGGCTCTCTTTCTTCAGCTTTTATACAGCATATATTTTATATTGCTGTTTATTTTATAGAGAAAGGTGGGTTTATGCAGATTCACTCTCATATATTATTAACTTGCTGGCGCAAAACACTACCGTGTCTTATAATGACCTGTAACAAAAATTAGTGAGATCATAAGTACATATTATTAACATGTATTTCAATATTATTTATATATGTTAATTTTATATGTTAATAATTATTGTTGTAACACTTACATTTCGTAAAGCCAAGGCGGTTCTTTGGAAGTAGACACATTCATCCCATTGTTTTGACAAGAGACCATGTAATAAATCATCTACTATAATTGTGAATTATACTAAATTACAGTGATAATATAATACGTGTCAAAGCCGTCGTTCTGGCTGAAACTAAACACGACTAATCTAAAATTTAAACAACTGGTGACATTTTAGCTACATTGCAATGCACGATTTTAGGTTTAAAGGAATTTGTATCAATAAAAAATATTGATTTTAAGACTGAGAGACTGTCGTACTGAGAAATCGCATATAGCTATTCCGGAGAAACTGCTAAACGCAGAAAACGTTCTTTACGGAAACATGAGAGAATTGTTTTGCGTGAGGTTACGTTAGAAAACTAAATTGAAAATAGATGACTTCCAACGCAACGTTGTCTGAATAAATTCTAAAAAATATATTCTCCATATTTGTTTGATAAGAATCACACTACGAAATCTATATTGTTTATAATTTTATTAATATTTATTAATATTATACACACCAAATATATTATAAACTTTGGGAGAAAATTGAACGTGATATTTCTTGCCAGTACATTTATGTGTAAAATTATTATTTAATAAAAATTGGCAATCCTAAGCCAAGAAATAATAAGTAAAAAATACCAAAAATATATTCTAGACAGTACAAAATCGCGACGTAAGACGTCTTAAACATGTCATTAAAACGTCTTTTAGACACTTTTAAAAAATGTGACTAAAAGACATACAGATATCTTTAAAGCATGTTTATGTTCCGATTTTGGACATTATGCTGTTTAGGACATACCTCATGCGTTAAAAACAAAGCAATTGCCACCAACCCATTTAAGCTATAATTGAGCCTCTTAGCAGTTAAACTAATTATGTTGTAATATTAAATTATTAAAATTAAATAACAAATTATTAAATAAATAAATAAATAATACAAAATAAAACATTAAAAACAAAATTATATAAAATAAATAAAATATAAAATATATAAATTAAATGTAAAACTAAAAAAAAAAAAATAATCAGTTTGACTTTTGAGATACTCAACTATAAATCGGAGGACGTACAAGGATAATCGGCATCATCAGAATCATTTGTATCAAACGAACGTAAAAAGCTAATATCTTGTTTGACATTTGTTTTATACAAATTCTTAGATGACATGAGAGCTAAATGTCGAGCATCAACTTTCATGGTTCGAGCCGTTTCTCCTCTTGTCTTCAGATTTGATTTAAATACACACTGAACTTGAACGTGAATCGGAGAAAATTTATTGCGTTTCTTTGTTTTTACGTCTATCAGCATGGAAAACATTTTTTCGGCTTCAGCATTAGAATTTGGAAGAGATCGAATTGCACTAATTAATCTGGTAATTGTTGGATATTTAAATTTTTCATTCGCGTCCTTACATGTCCCTATTGTTTTCCATGCCTCGTCGAAATTATAGTAATCAATAATTTTTGCTTTCTGTTCGAATGTAAAATCTAGAGTTAGAGATTGCCATTCTGTTCGCAGCATTTTCTCATTAAATCCACCGAATCGTTTGGCAACAAAGAGAACATCCTGAATAATGGAATTGTTTGATTTGTTTTCTTTGTTTTCTTGCTGCAGAGCATATTTCGGTTCAAAAATTTGCAATTTGTTAAGAAATTCATCTTTAACAAAAATCCTTTCGCGAATTTCTTTTGCAGCGATGTTGTAGAATTGCAAACAATTGGCATAAACTGATTTGACAATTTCGCTGTGACCTTCATGTTCTAATTGATCAAGAAAGTCTTGGCAAGCTTGACCAACCAGAACTTGATCAGAAGATTGCCGATTACACTCGAGTAATGGATTAATAAAACCGCTCTCAGCAAAATTTAATAACGGGTCTTTTACAACGTTACAAAGAACGGTTTTCAAAACATTTTCCGCGGCCAACTGAAGTAAATGAATTTTTGTTTCATGAGCTTGGAAAAATGTGTTATACTTATTAAAAGCATCAAGAATATATTCAAGAAACAAAAGATATGCTCGAATTTCTGGATTCATCATTGTCGACAGTAAAGCAGATCCAAACTTTGATTTCTCGTTCGATTGTTCTTCTTGTAAAAATTTCAGTAGCACATCCCAATTTTCATTGATTCTTACTATACATGAATGACGAGAGAGCCATCGCGTTTCAGATAATTTTAAAACTTTTCTGGCACTATCATTATTAAATGCTAATTGTTTAAATATATTAGAGCGCTTGGAATTGCTAGATATAAACGATGCCACTTTTCGTAAAAATTCCTCGCATGCTTCAGGAATTGCTGTGCAAGCTGCATTTACTACTAATGCAGATAAATGACATGGACATGGCATCGTTATTAAATTTTTACAATATTGTTCTAAATGTACTTTAAAAGATTGATATTTTCCTACCATAACGGAGGCGTTATCATAGGAAAGAGCAAGAATGTTTTCAAACGGAATTTGGTTCTTCCACATTTTGTTTCTAAAAGTTTTAAATAATTTTGCGGCACTACAATCACTCGCGTCCAAATGAATTAAATCTAATAATTTTACTCGAACATCCAAAGTCTGAGGATCGACATATTGAACAAGAAACGTTATCCATTTATCATTAGTTATATCTGAAGTTTCGTCTATAAAAATCGAAAATTTATTATGTCTCAAAGTATCAACTAATCGTTCCTGTTCGCGAGTACATAAAACTTTATTTATAATTTGTGGTGCCTTTTTCCGATTCATCGTCATACTTTGCAAGACTTCGGGATCTTTCCCAAGGTCTTGAAAGAAGCTCAAAATCGACTCTGCCGTTTGAAAGGGAATGTTTTTTTCGGCAATTAACGCTGCAAATTTCACTTCCGCGATTTTTTTTCGATCTTCAAAAGACGTAGTCGATTCTTCATCAGATATATTTAAGTTTCTTTTTTCACACTCAGAAATATGTTTCTTTGTGTCACAATGCCGCTTAAGCGCATCGAGACCACATCGAAATGTTGAATTGCAAAAGGAGCAAAAACAATGAAATGGATCATTTGAGATTTTCACTAGCTATGGCTTAAATTTTTTATTTTCAAGCCATGAATAGCAAAATTCCCTCTTGTGAGAGTCCTTAGTTGTTGCTACTTTAGTAGAATTATCCAACATATTTTTTCGATGCATCTCTGATTCGGCATGCTTAGAAACTCGTGAATTGCAAGAAAACGTCTTTTGGCAAACAACACAAAAATATGAACAATTGTTATTTGGAACTTCTTGAATCCAAGATTTGTAATTAACATTTTCCAACCAATCACGACAAAATTTTGATCTTTTTAAAGCTCTACTATGATCCATGCTCCAAAAATTAAGAATAGAGAAAAAAGATTTATTACAAAGGAATGATAAAAAATAGTAATTGAATAAAAAAGCTAATGTGCAACTGCAAATACTTACAGAAAAAAGAATGTACTAGAATCAAAAAGAAAAGGCACCGAAAACCGTTGTCTAATAATACTGCAATTAAAGTACTGTGAAAACAAGGTAAGAAATATGACACAAAATTACAATAACTATTTAAACAACTTATATAGTATCAAAAAAACTTCGAAAAGCAATAAAAACCGACAATCACTGCTATTTGCGTACATGCAACAGGCAGAGCAGAGGCGTAAGCTAGGTTGAGCTAGGTAGTGTCCAGGAGCCAGAGCTAGTATCCTATAGCCCGTCAGCAGTGTTGCCACATAAAAAAATAAAAATTTTCGTATTTTATCCCAAAATTAGACAAAAAATCTCCAAGTTATTAAAATTTAACAAGATCTTATCTTTTAACCGATTAACACCGGTTATGATATATCCACACAAATTTGCATAAGCGCATAAGCATATACATAAGAAAATTGATTGATCTACAAGCACTTACATAAGAAAATAGACCAATCGAATTTCTTATGCATATGCTTATGCGTTTATGCAAGTTTGTGTGGATATACCATTAGGCTGGAGCAGGTTAGAAGTAGTTTTGAAAATTATAAGGTTGTTTTCTGAACGTAGCCATGTTGCCTAGAGGATTTTGTTGGTACCAACATTTTTCTCATCTAGTTTTTGGGGAAAATGTTGTGTAACCAACACGGAAGGAAAACAGACGTTTCTCGCCTAGCCTAGCGCGTGCGGCGAAAGTGACAATTTCGGCGACAATTTGATAAGTGACAGTGACGCCCTGTGATGCGATTCCGAACCCTATTAGGGTGGATGTAATAAATACATTATTGCTTTACAAGTGTCGGCTTCGCAATGGGGATTCTAGAGAAGATTTCGGAAATTGAAAAAGAGATCGCGCGCACACAGAAGAATAAAGGTAAGCATCGGTTGAATCGCACATCATTCCGTTGATTTGTCCTTAACTTGCCCGCACCGTTTCCCAATATTGTGGTTAGATGCAAGGATTGAGCGAAATGGCACGAAAAGACGAGGAGACATCAATGTGATCGTGGCAATTGTACTCTGTGAAACTTATAATTGCAGCTACCGAGTACCATCTGGGGTTGCTGAAAGCGAAGCTCGCCAAATACAGGTCCCAGCTTCTTGAACCGACGAAGAAGTCGGAGAAAGGCGAGGGTTTTGACGTCCTGAAATCCGGCGATGCCAGAGTCGCGTTGATCGGTTTCCCATCAGTCGGCAAGTCTACTCTGCTCAGTACATTGACAGCCACCCAGTCAGAGGCTGCGTCTTACGAATTCACCACCTTGACATGTATTCCTGGTGTTATCGAGTACAAAGGTGCCAATATACAATTGCTGGACCTGCCTGGTATAATCGAAGGAGCGGCGCAGGTAAATTAAATTATTTACTATTGGAAAATACTGGGAAGAACCTGGAATTTTCAGAGAATTTTTAATCAAAAATGGAAGACTAATCAGAGACTTATGAATTTTATTAATATTTTAGTAGAAGCAATTATTTTTAATCCTAGGACCAGACTATGTATGATTCATAATTCGTGATTCATGATTTATGATTTGTAAAGATTTATTCGATACTTAAGAAGATTTGTCATTCACTATTGAAAATCTCTCATATTATTCATGATTTACATTATTCATAATTTGTAGTTCCTTAGTTCATGTTACTTTCATTTAGTTTTCACCATATTAGTTTCAGTAGTATAGACATTTACTTAGTTGTTATTGTTTGTGCAACAAATGTCCTCTAGAAATTGTCTTGTGTAAGGGCACAATTATGTTTAATTGTTTACTTAGTTTCCATTATAGAACCCAGAATAAGAAATATGAATAGTGTGTTGCAACACAAATGGATCGATTCGTGTTCTTTGAGATTTACGAATGTAACACGAATTGCGAATTGCGAATACGCACATAGTGTGGCATGTTAATACTTTTTCAAAATTTTTTATATTTAAAACTGAAATAATTTTTTTTATATTGTATAATTAAAAACATGAAAAGATATAATAAAATAAAATAATTTTAAAACTGCATTTAAAAATTCTTTAATCTTACCTAATCTGAAACTTAAGTAAAATTTTCGAAAATCTGGAGATTCTCATATTCTCACAATTCTTTTTATAAAATTTGAGTAAATACTCTGTAAATAGATTATACAGCCTTGGAATTATTTTTTGCAAAAGCACATGATAAATGACTTTTGAATCATTGTAGGGAAAGGGACGAGGTAGGCAAGTCATATCTGTTGCTAGAACAGCGGATTTAGTACTTATGATGTTGGACGCAACTAAGCAGGACGTTCAGCGGCAACTTTTGGAGAAGGAGCTAGAATCTGTTGGAATAAGACTCAACAAGAAGAAACCGAATATATATTTTAAAGTGAAGAAGGGTGGTGGCTTAGCCTTCAATTCAACGTGTCCCTTGACGAAAGTGGATGAAAAACTAGTTCAAATGATTCTGCATGAATATAAAATCTTCAATGCCGAGGTACTGTTTCGCGAGGATTACAGCGCGGACGAGCTAATCGATGTTATTAACGCAAACCGAGTGTATTTGCCCTGCCTTTATGTATATAATAAAATAGATCAAATATCGATAGAGGAAGTCGATCGGATCGCTAGGCAACCTAATAGTGTCGTAGTTAGGTAAGAAGCACACTTAGAAATAGTTTTACAAGCACAAAATTTTGCGTCTGCTACTATTTGGATTTTTTTTTGTTTTTTACAGTTGTAATATGAAGTTGAATCTTGATTTCCTGTTGGAAATACTTTGGGAATACTTGTCCTTGATAAGAGTGTACACAAAAAAACCTGGGCAACCACCCGACTTTGATGATGGTTTAATATTGAGGAAAGGAGTGACGGTAGAACATGTATGTCATGCAATTCACCGTAGTCTTGCCCAACAATTTAAATACGCTCTTGTATGGGTAAGTTATTACATGTCTATAATCATATACAATATATTGATATATTTTACTGTACCTGTTGTTGAACAATCAGTAAAACAATTGTTTAAGGATGTATAACAAAAAAAATTAAAATGCTTTAATTTGTTAAAAAATATAGAAAATATTATTTAAAGCGGAATTAATATTAAATTTTTTAACCGATTGACCGTATAGTTTCTAAAAAAGATAAAAGTTTAACTTCGAGTTTTATACATATATTTTATAACACATACATCGAACGACTGATTATTATGTTACTTTTAAAGATTTTATATATACATATCTATATAAACTGAAGCTGACTTTTGATGAACCAAAAAATGTAATGGAAAATTTGGCAACATTGTTGAAAAAATAATTTAAAAAATTATTACGAAAATTAAAAACTAGCAGTTGTAAAATTCCATAGATTGACATAGATAATCATTGAACTATGCGGTGATATGCGGTGAGCATTAAAAAAGTTAATTGTTTAATTGTGCAATCATCACATTTTTAACGACAAAAATTAAGATAAATAGTATAAAATCGTATTACTAATTAGCAAAAAAATGTTTCATTAATTTAATTTAAAACAGATAGTCATCTCCTGGAATCTAAATACATGTTCAAATTTTGATAACATTTTTTTGTTTTCAATAATATAAGTCACTTTTTGCTGAAATCTGTTTTTCTATCTATATATTATACTTTCTTAAAAAAGTATTAAAATAATAAGGTTTCTATACAAAATGTGCTTATGAGGATGTTAACATGCTTTTTTGTCATTCTATTTTTGTCTTCCATCTTTCTAGTTTTATATTTAATGTACATGATAAAAATGGAGTAACAAAAAAGCACACTTTATAATTATTTTTATAAGCGTATTTATAAGCATGAATACGGACTTTTATAACTTTAAAATAATAAATTGCAAGTTGATATTTTTGGATAATAAAGATAATAAATTAATAATATAAAGGACCCTGCACAGAACATATGGAAAATGGGTCTCGGTGAATTTGGCTGAAACTTTGTAGATTTGTAGTTTATGTGATCCTGATGAAAAGTTTTCATGGTCCCAACTCGATCAATAGAGCCATTTAAGCTTCGGAGATCCTCAAAGGTGTAAAATAGGTGATTGCTGCCGCCACTGTGTAGGCAACCATATGTGAATTATTCTTTGCCTTATATCTTCTGTACTCTTTTTTTTACTTTCTATTTTCTCTCCCCTCCCCTCTTCTTTCCACCTGCCCCTTTACCCTTATTTTCTCTTTTCTTATTAGTTTTCTTTATTTTACATTTTGCTTTATTTTACGTGATTTATATCTTTTTCTACAAGCAACAAACGAAAATTCACTGTTATGTCAAAGCCAATTGAATCTTCCGAATTACAAGAATCGGAATATGTCATTTTTACTGTTGGCATTAGCGTTACCTAAATTAAGCAAAATGTAAAATAACGAAAACTAATAAGAAAAGAAAAAATAAGGGTAAAGGGGCAGGGGGAAAGAAGAGGGGAGGGGAGAGAGAATAGAAAGTAAAAAAAAGAGTACAGAAGATATAAGGGAAGGAATAATTCACATATGGTTGCCTACACAGTGGCGGCGGCAATCACCTATTTTACACCTTTGACGATCTCTGAAGCTTAAACGGCTCTATTGATCGAATTGGGGCCATGAGAACTTTTCATCAGGATCACATAAACTACAAATCTACGAAGTTTCAGCCAAATTCACCGAGACCCATTTTCCATATGTTCTGTGCGGGGTCCTTTATAATAAAATAGATAACATTAGATAACATTAGATAATAATTGATAATATTTTGATAATAACAAATTGTATTTTTAGACCCAGTTTTATGATTTTTTAAATATTTTTATAAATGTTATACGGAGTTTTTATTTGTTCATTGATTAGTACAATAATTCTATATTGATATAAAATTAAAATTGTCTAGTTTCTAAATACACACATAAATTATGTATTATTTTTTAGGGCACAAGTACCAAGTATTCGCCTCAGCGAGTAGGACTACAGCATGTGATGCACGATGAAGACGTTGTACAAATAATGAAAAAATAAATTTTGACAAAAATTTACAAAATCGTAAGGAAATGTGAATAGCAATATAGGCCTTACTTAGCCTTTTATGTACAACAAAAATAAGTGAGCAAACTACTACATCAACAAAACTGTGAAATTCTACAGTTTAGGACGAATGTATTTGAATTACCTATTTTAAGAAGCTTGTGGTTTGCAGATCTTGTTCCAATAAAATTTGTAAGAATAAATGTGTAACTCTTACATTAATTACTCATTCAAGTACAAGAAAAAAATGAATTTATTATTTATTAACACAGGGACAATTCTTAATATACATAAATAAAAGACACACACACACACACCACACACACACACACACACACACACACACACACACACACACACACACACACACACACACACACACACACACACACACACACACACACACACACACACACATATATATACGTATATAAATAAAAGACAAAAAATACATTTTATATCTCATCTGTCTGAGAGATTTTTCTCAAAAAGTTTTTCTTAGGTTGAAAGAGAAGGAAAAAAACTTGTTTATTTAATTTTATAAAGGTCAAATTTTTGAAGATATATCTAATACATATCTATTTAAATGCAATTATTATAATATATAATTTTTCCAATTATTAAAAGTGTACATTTACATTCCTGAAAGCAAAGTTACAATTTGCAAATAAACTTATTCTTTTCTTACAGTAATTAAACAAGATGCAAAAGTAAATTTACAATTAAAGTTAAGTTTATGGATATATTTACATGATAAATGACTTAATTTTTTTTGAGATATATATACGAATGTAAAAATGCTAATATAATATGTGTGGTATTATGTTACATAATATTACAGAAATTTATAATAAAATACATTATTGTTGTTTACAATTTTTAATATAAAGATTTATTTATTTATAGTGGTAAAAGTATTAGTTTTTACTAAAACATACAATTTTATTTTCACTATAAGTTGTGTAATTTTTAAATATGCTTTTAAGACTTTCACAAGTATTTTCTTCAAGAATGATTTGGATTATCTCTCTTTACATTTTTATGCATATTATTTATGTAATTTTACATACTTTATGTTGTATACGTAACTTGTGAATAGCTTGTGTGTGATAGGGAATACTGGAATCAGTTAAATATTGGATTTATATTTAAAAGAAAATATTGAAAATAGCTATTTATTTATACACATAGCAGATACTGCTGCTCAGTTATTCACAATATTTCGACATAGATGCATATCGTTCAGGAAGCTTTATCGAAAAATCATACGCAAGTCAATATTTTAGTCTAACATTTTTTTGTTCTAATTATGAAATTAGTATGCGGTTGTCTGAGTATTTGATGTTTGTTTAGACAGTAAGTGTAGATTTTACTTACAATTAATATATTTCTGCAAATTATTTTTGTTTGTTTTTCTTATTTACATCTCGAATTTTTTTAAAAATAAACTAGAAAGGCATAAGTAGGTCAATTTTATTCTGGCGTTCCAAATACACGTGTTAAACAGTCTTCTTGATTTTAAAGTGTTTTCTAGATATAATGTATAAGTAACTTTGATTATCGAGAATTATAAAATTAAACGTTCTTAAAAAATTATGCTATGAAAAATTAGTTAAATATTAATAAATTTTATTTTATTATTTGGTAAACTATATTAAAATAAAAATATTGAAAAGTATAAATATAAAATAATATATAATACATTAAAAATAATATAATAAGATATATATATATATAATTTTTCAAGTCAACAATGTAATAGTAAAAGTATCTTAAAGAAATTAGGCCTAGACAGTAAAAAAATAGTTATCTTTTTTTATTACATTTTTTGAAAGTACTATTATTCTTTTCGAGCAAAATGCAGTTTGATTAAATTTGCAAAATTAAGGATTTAATAGTTAAAAAGATCGAATTTATTTTTATAATTTTTATTTAAAAAATAGATTTTGTGCTCTATAGTTCTAAGAATATTAAATTTTTAAAGAAATATTTTATAATTCAATTTTTTATGGCCAGGATCACTCTGTAAAACCACAACGATTACATCAAACGATTGTAATGCGTCATACATAAATGTATATTACTAAAAAAAATTTACAATTTACAGGTATAGATTAGTAAACATTACAAAAGTATTAGTTACATTTTGTATACATTTTCTTGTAATTAATTATCAAAAAAAGATTATATTTTCACAAAATCTGACTCCCTTAAACTTATCTCGACCTTAAGACACATAAGGAATTTCGAAAAAAACATTTATATATTAGTTATTAATTTTTACTTATAAAAATATTATTACAGATAGCCTAATGCATTTAGTAATGAATATAGTGATTACTTTTTCAATAAATCTTCCAGTTTTGTTTGTAAAAATTTAAAAACTGAAAAATAAGTTAATGAATGGATAACATACAATAGTTATAAAAGATTTACAAAAATTACAATTATTATTTGAATATTTTATAAATATTTTGTGATCCTAAATTGAACAGATTATAAACATTTATCATAAATATCATAAATAAATGTACAAAAATTTAGTCTATACCTTAATAACATATTGAATAAAGATTTTAGAATTTTTTCATTTAAGTATATAAAGTATGTATAAAGTATTTATATAATAATGTCAAAAATAAATAATATTTATGAATATTTATCGTTAAATATTGTAGTACGCTGTCTAAGTAGTTTCCTTATGGAGTATAAACGGCATTATATTACATAACTAAACTAGACGCTTGCTATGTCAATTCGATTTTTTGATAGAGGAATTCGGGGGCAGCGGTTCTTCCCAAACGCGATCCTCGTATGCGAATCAATGAATAATGAATGGCATTCCCGCGGCACGACGACATCGTGAAGAATGCGTGTGTGCGAATCGTACTGGCACTTCGCGTTTTTTATTCTAGTATTATCTCTTTCTATTCTCACACTCTTTCACTTGTTTCACTCCCCCGTCCCATCTCGTTTTCCGCCTCTTTCTCGCGAGCATGCGTATACGAAAATGCGTTCGCCATTCGCGCGCGAGACACACATCCTGATTACTAATTCACGTAGCCGCGGACTACTTCCCTGTCTCGTTGTGACACCAAATCCCATATTCAAGCCAGAATGGAGAGTCAGCGTGAACCAAAGAGCTCGATGATCCACGCGAGCGATTCGCACCGGATCTCACAAGGTCTACACCTATTTTCAAAATAATGAAAAAATTAAGAAAAAATTACAGGTTGTTCTATATTGCATTTAAAAGTAATGCAAAAAGTTTGACGGTGATTTTCTACCCGGATCAAAAATTATTTTAGTAAGAAATTTTCTCTAATAGAAATGCATTAAGAAATAACAATAAAAATCTGAATTTTTTAAATATAAGTACTTCAAGTATTTATGAAAAATTTTATTGCAATGCAAAGATTGTTATAAGTAAACAAAATTTATTTATTTACAATTAAGCGTAGCAATAAAATTTTACGTAAATTATTCTGAACGTTTAAAGTATTTATATAAAACTTGAGATTTTTTAAAAATATAATACTTAAAATGTTAAAAAATTTTTATTTTATTGGAAAATTATTTTTGTTAAAATAATTTAAAAACTTTTATTATAATAACAATAAGAAATAATAACAAATAAAAATAATATCATGGCATAAGAGTACATCTGTTTTCTGTACCAAAGATCCGGGTTTAAATCTATCCAGCACAATATCAGATTTTTAATTGATTATCATCTCTCGAAAGGCAATGGCAAACCAGTAGAGTAGAGTATTTCTGTTAAGAGTCACTATGAAGCATGAATATCAATTTTCGTAGCTTAGCAGCAGTTTAGCAACTTATCAAAGATGAAGAAAACCAAATACAGAGCAACAAAATTGAGCCTCGGAACTCGATTGAATGCTAAGAGGCGCTTTAATTTTGGAAAACAGGCTGTCTATCATGTAGAAGAAGAAGAAGAAAAAAGAATCAAATAAAAATCTGCAATATTTACGAAACATTGGTTTATCGAATCAAAATACAAAGTCATCTGTCATCTTTGTATATCATTTTTATACATTTAATCTAGAGAATGGACTAAATCTATTTTAATAGTTTCGGCTCTCTCTCATCTTAAATTTTATATGATATATTTTTAGGCCAATTATTGGACAGAAGATTTTTCGATCTGCGAAGATAAAAATCTTTAATTAAATTTGTTTTCAAGTCGTTTTTTATTATCAGAAGTTTATTTAGAGATAAATATTTCTAAATAACAAAAGAATGTTTGGCCTTGAATTTATTTTGAATTTTGATTGTATAATTGTCAAAGATATTTAAAAGATAAAAATATTTTATCGCAATATTTTTTTTACCTACAAGGTGTTCGACAATAGAAAATTTTAAAAGCGATTTTAAATAATAAAATAAGATAAAAGTCAAGAATAAAATTGCGATTTTTGTTTTTTACTTATCAATGTTTTTAAATGTGAAAAATACATGAAGCATGTGAATTTTTAAACATTACAATATAAAAAATAAACCTTTTATCGAAATTTTTATTCTTAATTTTGTAATATTTAAATATTTATAATTGCAATTATAAATATTTGAATATTTATAAAAAATGCTTAATTGCAATTTTAATCGCAATTTTGTAATAACTAATAAACGTAATAATAGATATGTATTATAATACGATATATCCATTGCGATGGTTTCTTGAGATCGTCTAAATGTTAGAGTAGATTGGAAATTTATAAAAAATTAGAACAATTGCAACATTAGTTACAATGGTAGAATCCTGAAATTGATCTGTGATACAATTGCAACTAATCAAACGTGTGATATCATCACGATTAATCCGATTGTGAGTTAATCGGACATCATTATTGTTCATCTCGTAGATCATGTCAGCTGAATGCAATCGCACTTTATTATTGTCTGACTTTTATAGATCTCATCATTTATCATAGCGACATTAGAAACTACATAGCATTCATTATTAACCCTGGATATCTACTGCGAATGAATTTTCCAATCCAATTGCTAATGTAAGTTATTAAAATTTTTATAGCTTAAAGTAACATTTAATAAGATTTTGTTTGCATTAAAATAGTGTTGGTTTAGTTATTTTAACGCTTTGCAATCTATAAAATAAAAAATTTCAAAATCTAAAAAAAAGATTCCTGAAAGAGTAAACAAAAATTTAATTTTGTGGATAAATGTTTAGTAATTAATGAGTAAAAAATCCCCCAAATTAAATGTGAATAGTACGCCAAGTGTAACAGGGCTATCTAAAGAAGAATCGCACGAAGAAGAATACATTTTCCTGTATGTTCTAATGAAATTAAGTTTCTTTTTCTGTGGATACTCCATATGGAAACTCTGTGTTATCAAAATTTTTCGGAGGACAAAATATATCGCACTCCGGGGGCGAGAAAAATCGGCTGTATCTACGAAAGGCCATCGGGAGTAGTCTTGAAGCGTGAAATCGTCCAGCGTTCCACAAACAGGAATGTGTCGCATAAAAATCCAGCGTCGTCGCTTCGGGCGTTAGACAGAGCGGATGCTGACGGTATATGATCGATCCATCAGTAGCTACTACTATGCCGTCTGCAGGAAGAAGTTGCTCGGTATTTACA
This sequence comes from Monomorium pharaonis, assembly GCF_013373865.1. Taxonomy (NCBI): domain Eukaryota; kingdom Metazoa; phylum Arthropoda; class Insecta; order Hymenoptera; family Formicidae; genus Monomorium; species Monomorium pharaonis. The sequence goes on along the minus strand of NC_050472.1, from coordinate 19,232,183 downwards.
GTTAGACGTTCGACCGGCCCGATGACGATCGAGCGCGTTGCTTTCGCTCCTCATTCTCGAGGCGAACGTTTCATTTCTGTAATTCTCGTTTTAGTCCCCTTAATGCTACAGTTAGGACCAAGTCGTGATAACATAGCTGAAGACGTTGATTATTGTCCGGTTAACAAAAAAAAGGAAAAGGACAATTCTGGAGATCGATTGAATGCTATTTCCGTATTCCGTATTTACACTCGTCAGACTAGTATAATAAAGAATATTTATGAAATAATAAGCGAAAATTTTTTACAAGTATAGTGTAATAAGAGACATAGATAACTGAATATTTTATACCCTCTTAGATTTTAGCATTTACACAAGATTTAGATTATGACTTCATCTAATTATAATTAATGCTCTCTGCATTACCTCAGCAACAATTTGTTGATCACCTAAATGTAATTTATATTTTAGATAGAAAATAATTCTCTTTATACATATATATTTCTTTTTAATTTTCTCAAATTTGCATTGGTATTGGAGTTATTTAGGTCATATGAATATGTGCTATATTTTAAGACTTAAGCTGCAGATGAAACGGATCAGAGAAAAGAAGAGTTCGCGAGTCCACACTCTCGCTCTCTGTTCTATATCTGGACGGGTTTATTAGTTTAGCGAAGTTTGTCTTATAAATCACAAAATGTCATTTTTATCACAAAATGTTATTAATTCTAGAAGTAATTAATTAGTAGTTAGTTAGTATGACGTTAAAGGGTGACGTCAGTTCGGTCCCTAAGGTTCTTTAGATCACAAGGTAATAAATTAAAAGTATAGTTAAAAATTAAAAACATGCTTTATTAAACGAATAACTAAGAAAGTAGTAAGTATTTTTCAATATCTTATACACATAAAATCGTGTATTCGAATCAATTAGGTCTGTTTGTGTTGATCGAACTCTCTAAAAATGTTTAAACTAAAAATGTGATAAATATACATTCGGCTGTTAGAGAGAGGAGAGGGGGGAGAGAGAGAGAGAGAGAAAGAGAGAGAGAAAGTAAAGTCTAAATGTAAGCAATACAAATAAATCTATTGTTTATGGAGCGCATGGAATGAGATATATTTGGTTTTAGTAACAAGTATTTCTTGCTACATCTGCTACATTTTAATAACTAATAAATTAAACTTTAACAACGACATTAACTCTCTATTTTATTAAGGATATATCTCAGTCATCATGATTATATTTTAGCTTTGTTGGCTAATCCTTTCTCTGCATGAAGTTAATATTATTAGAATCATGTCATATTTTTATAGATATAACTGTTATTTCAAAAGAGTTACATTTTAACGCTTTTAACAGACACTCTTCAGGTTAGTCATTTATTTTATTTTCGTGACCAATCACCGTAATATTCGCCTTGTATTGAGATTGTCAACTCAACATTGAACGCCGATGTTCGAATCATCGTAAGAAAGTTCTTTTCAATAGATATATTCGACACACAGAATACAACAGTTCAATTAATCAGTGTAATCATTTTATCTGCGATCGTTCGCATTAAGCAGCGCCAATCATCCATATGTGAAGCAACTGCTACTAATTGGCCGCCTCAAGATCGAACGAAACATCCCGCCGGTGTCGGTCCGGGTAATGCATTATTTATCACGAAAGTAGCACATCAAATGAGCAACGTCATCAAACCAAGTATTAAAACGTTTCACCAGAAGGAGCGAGAGTGACAATGATCTTATAATGCGCGCTTGATTTATCTCAGATCTCTGTTTTACGATAGAGCATTTGTTGTTAATGTTCTTTCTCGCAATATATTTTCATGTAATTAGTTATTGCAGAATTTCACTTTGAATAATGCTCATATAATCATATAATCTTAAAGACCAGAAGATTCAACACTTGTAACAATTTGACTATCTAAAAATCGCGAAAAATCTTACATCTTAAAACACATATGTTAAGATATTAAAATCTTTTTACGCATATATCTGTCTTTTTCATCGCCATGGCAATATAACGAGTGCGCAACTTAGTGCGAAGATTTTTACTATATCTGACGTAACTGATTTTTTTATATAAAAATAAAGTTAGAAAAATATAAATATATAGAATATACCTATACAAATTATACCTATGCAAATAATAACGCTTAACTTAACGAAAATAAATATAATCATGCAAAAAAATTATCAAATATAAGAATGGTTATTATGAAAATGGGAGTTGGTGGATCATATCAGGAAAGAATTTAATTAAGCGCTTGCTGTATTTCCCTTTCCTTCCTTTTCTTCTCTCTCTCTCTCTCTCTCTCTCTCTCTCTTTTTCTTTTGATCTTTTTTCCTCTTTAGATAGATCGCGTAAATTCTGTGAGACTTTTAGTTATCTTGGCGAATGTAAAGTGTCCATGTGTACAATACGTTCGCATACATCTCAGAAAGGGAGAAAACGCTCGACCGGGCCACGTGGAGAACAGAAGGTAGGTAGGTAGGTAGGTAGGTATAGTGCGAATGAATGCAGGAAGAGTACGGCGACGACGAGAAGGAGGACGACGAAGGAGTATGAAAGGAGGTGGAGGTGCGGGTTGGTATAAAAGGGTCGCATCGCGACCGCCTCGTCTGTTTTAACACTCTCACCGGGCCGCTCGGTGGATCGATCGGTGGAAGAACCGGGGACGTATACGCGTGTCATCGTCGATCGTCGATCGTCTGCCTCGAGAAGTAGAAAAGGAGAGTAGAGAGAAAGAGAGAGCAAGAAAAACAGGGAGAGAGAGAGAGAGAGAGAGAGAGAGAGAGGTGAGTCCACAAGGGATACCCGGATACGCAGCAAAGTGGAGAACAAAGTGCCTACTCCTTCCGACACAGGAGTCGTCGTACCGAATCGGAACAGAGAAAATACCGATTTCCGGTAGCCGGGACCTACGAACGACCTTGACCGACTCTACGTTGACGTCCATCCCCTACCCCCATTTTCTCGCCGCTCGAATCGAAGGGAAGATTTCCCGGAGGGCTGAGTGATACTGTGTGCGACGCTGATACAGTGAGGTAGCCAGTATTTCTTCGTGTGACGTTGCATCCAGAGGATTCGTGGTGAACTTGATTCCTCAATTCGATTGAATCTCTTCCTGATTCCAACTCGTTCCGCGGAGATTACTTCCGGCTACTGATGCCGTTGCCCTCGGGTCGCGTTTGCACGAAACTAATGTGAAACAACCTGAGTAATTTTTTGTTTCCAATTTTTTGTCTCTTCTTTTGAATCTTTAGTGATAGATAATGGAAAAAATGTTCAATTACACTTTTTAATAGTTGTCGAAAACAACTCAAAGTTGCTTATTTTTCTTTTTGACAAAAGTTAGCAGAAGAAAGTTTTTTTAATTTTCAGTAGAGATTAATCGTGTTTATGATCACAATCTCCTTGTTAATTTTTTATTCATTTATTTCTCATTAATTTATTATCAGTAGTTATATTAAAAGAGCGAAAAGTTTATTTAATTTCTGATTTGGTCATTCCCTTATGTAATATCTTCAAAATTCTACTTGTATCTTCGTCGATATCAACATTTTTCAACCTTTATAAAAAAAAGGAATGATTGCAGTTATTTCCATCGACAGAAAGAATATCGGAAGAAAAGAGAATTAGTAAAAATTCTTTTACAGGAAAATCTCGAGAAGATAATCGTTTTTTTACATTAACTTTTTGTGAAACAGATTAACTGTAGAATGAAAAAGAATTAATTTGCATTTTCTTTGTCGATTCGCATGGTATTATAGACACTATCCCGTTTCAATATCTCCCTACAGATTTAATCGAATTGATTGGAAAGATGCACGAAGACATCATCGCGAATACAGTTGTTATTCTATCCGTAACGCTATTCCTTACCATTCGGTACATCCGGTTTATTGCAATGCAACTCGTAAATCTCGTCCCGTGACGTTTCGCGTGCACGTGCTCCGAAAGTTGAAAGCATACGTTCCGGAATGTTGCGAGATGTTTTCTACTTAGTGATACACAAATTGACACAAGTGTTGATTTTGTAAAACGACACCTGTGTCAACTTGTATCATTAAGTAGAAAACATCCATCATCTCGCAACATTCCGGAGCGTATCGTTGTGTCTTTTTTTTTTATTCATATATTTTTTCTACTTAGTGACGCACAAGTTGACACAAGTGTCGTTCTACAGAATCTGTCACTAAGTAGGAAAAATATATGAATATAAAAAAAAAAAAGACAGAACGATGCTTATGTCGACTTGTGTTACTAAATAGAAAATACCTACTGCACTATTGGGACTGTCGATCGCTCGGTCAATTGTTGGTCGCTACACGGAAATCTGTCTTCTGCGGGCGGAAAAAGGCGCAATTCCTTACGGTTAACTTGTATATAGTCCGGGTTGCGAGATATATACAAGTATCGCGTACTTATCGTGCCTCGAATAACGTTCTAGCAAGTCACACGTGTTCGTAACGGGTAACACGATCGTCATCGTCAACACACTCTCTTGTCATTCCATCAATGGCTCTGGATAATACAGTAAAGTGTCCCAGATCGATTGCGCTTCTCGAATTTACTTAAGAAATAGTTGGAAGAGTTATCGCAAGTAGGATTTACTAGGACTTAATTAATTTCATCTAGGGCTTCTATTTCTAAGAGAAGATCGTTACGTGATATTTAATCCTTTCGTGACTTTTTCCGCCTGACTTTTTCTTATTTTATATATAAAATATTTAACATAAAAATCCGCCATTTTGAAATTAAGTAGCACCTTTATCCTACAGTCTTCACGTTGATCTTTAAGATGAATTCAAAAAGAAATCGCTATCGTTATTTTGTGGAATTTTCACTTTTATCTCATTTTACGAGTATTTGACAAAGTACTAAGATTAAGGAATGAAACTTGGATATTGATTTTTTTTGTGAAGAGTCTTATTTTTAAAACAAGCCTAGAAAGAAGTCGCTATTTCTATTTTCGAGGAATTTTTGAAGGCTCAGGACATATATATGTTTAATCAGGCATTAAGAGCTAATCAGAAGCGACTTACAAACCCAAATGAATCGTGAACAAACATCCAATTTGGGTTGCGGTGAAGATTATTATAAATGGCGAAGTTCTCGTTTTTAATTCTAGAACGTCGAAAGGGATGATTATACGTAATATGTAATATCCGTTCGTCGAAACCGACAAGAGTAATTGTACTTCCATTTGCAGAGCCATGAGACTAGCGGCAGTGCTGACGTTGCTGTGCTGTCTGGCGATAGGGGCACTCGCCTCGCCGGTGCCCAAGATCGCCGACAGCAAGGTGTCGTCGACTCAGAATGTCATTGCGACCGGCAGGCAAGCGCAGCCCGTGGCGCCAGTCGCCCCCGTCGACGATGACGACGACGACGACGACGATGACGACGACATTGATTTGGACATCACCGATGACGATGATGATGATGATGATGATGACGATGACGATGATGACGACGACGACGATGGTGATTACCTGGAGCGTTTTATTGAAGATATACTTGGAGGTGAGGAATCGACTGCCATTGCTCTTCAACGTTGAATTGTACTTGACCCGAACGAGTCACGATAAGATGTTAAAATGCTGTTAAAATGAATTGAGATTGATTGAATAGTGAAAATTTAATAATTATTTTGGAGCCGTTTTGACGTCATTTTGATGTCACGATGACCAATCGAATAATTTTTATAAAAAGGAAAAGAGTAAAGAATGCATTCAGTAAGATTGATGGCTTAACGGTGAAAGAGGAGAGGACACAGAACGATGTGAATTCAAAAAAAGCAAAAAATGAAATTATTTTTATATTCGTAAATATTCTTAATTCGGCAATATTTCTTACTTAATTATGTGCATTAACGAGCGTACCGTTACAAACCTGATATTTAAAGAAGCAGCTTTGCTAAATAAACTATTAAGATAATCGTATATACGTAAAAAAAAAGAAACGGGGATAACAGAAACTTTGATGCTAAATAAACATTTGTAAAATTTCTCTTAGGTTATCCACTTGACAATATTGTGACGTGTTTATAAACAGTTTAATTCGATTCTCTTTTGTTGAATGATGATTCAACGTGTAAACTGTAACTCGGTTCTACCTGAGAGCTGAACAATGAATCGATTCTTCTGTTTCTTCGATCGCGCGGTGTTGCATATCAGTTTTCTTTTTTTTTTTTTCGTCGAATTACAGACAATAGAAAATCTCGCCAACTGACACACACCGTTATGTAAACGACGCTACGTATTGCCTGAGAATTTCTCTCTTTCTCACTCACATATGCTCGCGCGTTATAACGGTATAAGGGTACTTTGACTCGTCCAAATTAACATAAATCGACAGCGATCTCGGTTCGGAAAAAAAATTTCTACGCGCTACTTCTTCGCATTGACCTGAATACCAAAAGATAATCCGAGTTCTCTCGATTCCTCGGTCGTCTCTTACGCAGAGTGCGTTAAAATCACGAATGCGTGAACTTGTTGAGAGATGATAAAGTTGTTACTTGTGCTCTTTTGTAATGTGTATTTGTAATGTTTTAATGACTGTAAATTTTTTTTTCTACACTTACATCGCATTTTTTCAGTATAATTCGAGGTTACAACTAAAATTGTCCCCAATAGATAAATAAATATTAATCAATTCCATTGAACATAACTTTTTAATTAATTTTTAAGTGAAGTTTTATTTTAGTTACGTAATTTATTGCTTATTTCAGTCGATTAATATTATGAAAAAAATTATTAATATATAAATAGTGCCTTAACAAAAGCTAGTTTAGTTAAGTTTTTAAAGCTTAACTAAACATTTTTATATGGCAAAAAGTTTAATGTTTCTGCAAAATATATGTAAATTAATAAAATTTTTGTTTGTACTAATTGAACAGTTTTGTTCAGTAAAAAAACGTAAAGAATTAATTTATTTAAAAAAAGTTTTGCAAAAAGAATCTAAAAAATCAATTGAATACAGATCTAAAAAGAATTTTGTTAGACTATCAAAACAATTATTATATGTAGGATGTTCAAACTCGTTGTTAGAATGTTAAAACTTTTTGTAACATTACTCATAGTATTTGAACGTTACATAATTATTTTAACACTCTAACAAAATTAATTTCAGATATGTATTTACGCTGAGAAAAAGTTATTAATTTGATTAAGTTTTTTTTAAATTAATTAAATATCTTTAGTTCAAACATTTATTCCTATTAAATATATAAATGTTTGAACTAAAGTTCAAGAGTATTTTATGTATTTAAATTAAATGCATTTGAATTGCGGAAATTTAATCAAGTTGAAAAATTTAGTCAAATTAATAATTTTTGAACAATAATATATAAGAGTGTATGTGTGAATAACATAATTTAAGTAGAGATAGAAATTTTCTTTAATATTTCGGGATGAGATGTTATATATCTTAGTTAAATGATAATCTTGTGATATTACGAATCTAGTTTTATTCTAATTAGCCGCGTTGAAAGACCGAAAATAATGGTGCGCAGTGGCAAATAAACTAAAAAAAAATAAGTTACACAAGCATTAAGACCCCGCTTGAATAGTTTTTGTTCTCAGTGCAGCTAAGTTTTCAGATACTTCAGCAAAACTGTTCGTTCTGTGTACGAACAAATATATTTCGCAGAGGAAACTAAATTTGTATACGATAGAAAAATATTTGATTGCTGTTTTATAATTTTCAACTAAACACACCTTTCGCAGAAAGATTTAATTTTATTTCCTGGTGTAATAAAATATATTATCCATAAAATGCAATGTATCGTATATCAACTTGCAGAAGAGGATGACGACGACGATGAGGATGAAGGCGCGGGAGCCGTACCTGTTGCACCGGTAACAGCTCCACCTACCCCCGTTAACTCGCCGCAGGTGCCGCTTGCCGTGGCGGCTGATCTGAATCAGGCGGCCGCCGAGGAAGCCGCGGACGCTGCCGCGTCGGCTGAGACGAGCGAGGACGAAGGTAGCTACGAGGACGAGGAGGCGAGTGACGCTGCCGATCAGGGTCAGGCCGCATCCAATGTGCACGAGACGACATTCGAAGGTGCCGAGTCCGTCTCGAACCCGGTATCAGTCCAGGCCGTCGGAGCGGCGGCTTCGCCTGCTGGTGTCGTCGCGGCTGCTCCGATCAGCGACGACGATGACGATGACGATGACGACGACGATGACGATGTAGACCTGGACATCACGGGCGACGACGACGACGACGACGACGACGACGACGACGATGACGATGACGACGACGACGACGACGACGACGACGACGTGGATGACATCGCCGACATCGCCGACGCTAGGCACGCACGTGAGTTCAAGGGCAAGAAGGCCAAGAAACATAACGTCAAGCACACTCGCAAGTCGCGCAAGTCGATCGCACGGTCGGTCTCTTCCTCTTCTTCATCCTCTTCTTCTTCTTCTACTACTTCTTCTTCTTCCGCCTCCACGTCGAAGAGCGTTTAGGCCGAGCCGCCGAGAAAGCCGGGTGACAAGTGCAACGTGATCCTTTGACCTCGCGCGCTCTCTTTGCCGCCGAGTCGCTTGGCTCTTGGCACGGAAGTTTCTTGGAAGTTTCGTGGAAGTCGTTGCACCTTGATGGCAATCTTTCTGACGATCGATTCCATCGAGCGTTTCTTTTCACGTCGGTCTCACGAGATCGGTCATTAGAGAGGCGAATACGCCCGATCGCGATGCTCGCTCGTGGAGCGGAACTTCATTTTATTCATTTCGTTTCGTTTTCACACCTCCTTAAAGGGCGCCTCTTCATTGTTATACCTCTTGAATGTAACGGTCGCGACCTTTGTGGGATTTTACCAGAAAAAAAGTAAATGAAATGGAATTTATAATTTACAAAAGCGCAAGAGAGTATTATACTGTACTGATCCATCTTGCTGTTCTCACATCGTTTATTAAAATTATAAGACATATTCTTATTATATTTATATTTTGCATATAGCAATGAGTAATATATATATATATATATATATATAGATATTATTTATATTATTTTCAATTTTTAAATTTAAATTAATTTAAATTAAATATTGAAGAAAATAATTATTTATGTGTTTAGCAATTTAATAATTAAAAATCCACGATATTTATGTATATAATTTTCCTTTAATGTCGATAATTTATATAATTTATTATCTTTCGACGTAAATATTCGAAATGTTCTTAATTGTGCGAAAACAAGAAGAAGAACAAGAAGGAGAATTATTTATTTATCCACGCGACAGTTTTTCGATCGGGCGATTGAATTGAGAAGCCCTTTTTTCGCGTAAACAATTTTCGCGTGAGCAGAACGAAACTTTCTGCTTCTACTTCAGTTTCGTGCACTAAACAATCATTTCACTCTAAATTATCTCGAGCGTTAGTTATTTATTATATTTATTAACGGCAATATCTCTATGTAAAGTCGCGTCGCACATCGCACCACATCACAGACTGACATGTCCGGTCTCTTTGTAGTCCTTTGGTTTCTCTCTCTGACCTTTGAAGTATTTGGATATTTTGTTTATGACACTAATTTGTTTTAGGCTTTTTAGATTTTTTTCCAGAAACTTTTTAGATGTGTTTTTTAGTATCTTTTGGATCCTTGTGTTGCATGGAGTAGCATTGAAATGCTTTGGCTCCTGGTGACCTCACGTCACGTATTCCCTTATAACAATGTAATGCTGGACAGCATTAAACTGGCCCCGTAATTAATACTTATTTAAAATGTTGAAAGTATTTGCTATATGGCCTACTATCGCTATTAATACTTTTGATACTGAAAACAAGCAATAATTACTGGCCAATTTAATACTGTTCAGTGGTACATTTTTATAAGGGTTTTCCTCCCTTTTCCACTATTCCAGTCGAATGTATGATAAAGAAGGAAAAAGAGAGAAAGATAGAGAGGAAGAGAACGGAAGGAGAATGCGGCGTGCATGAGAGACCGAGATCTAGAGAGATATCTAGTCTCGTCTATAGGATTGAGAGACATCGAAATTGCCTGTATTGGAAAACAGAATGAGAAACTGATCTCGTCCTGTTTCTGTTCTGTTGAAAATTAGTAATAAGATGCTTAATCTGGCAGATGACTCAAATCTCGTCAACATTCTTTAGAGAGAGAGAGTGTAAATACTCACGTTTAATCTTAAAAATTATTTTATATTATATAGGTTTACACATTTCGCGTCTCCGTTAAAGTTGTCTATCATCTGCCAGATTAAACACATTAATTAAACGGTGACGACCGTGTCGATATCTCCGCAAGAATCGAGAGATGTATCTTCCGTTTTTTTTTTTTTTTAACGATGTTTCTCTACTTTAGACCAAGACTTGTACAGAGACATTGTCCGTTCTGGATTGCAAAATACAAATAATTTATTATTTTTACAAAGTTGTGTGTGTACCGTCTTTATTTATTTCATTCACCATTCGTCCAGTCGAATCAGTCGTACGTGTTTTTTGTCCAGATACACTCGCGATACGCGTGATCCAGGATGAGGATGAATTCTCTCTCTGTTTTCCTTCCCTCGGCAAATCGCGAATCTCTTTCGCTCGCGGCTGGAGATCAGGATAATTTGGCCCGAGTCGACTTCCTTTTTTTTTTTTTGATGCCGCAGACGCGGGGAAAACCCGGACACGGTCGTGAAGTTGCTTGCTTTCGCGCGTCCGCGGCGTCAGAATTTGTGTTTTCTCGGCGAAATTATCGATCTCGATCTCCGGCTGAGGAAAGGGCGTGTTCTCCGTCTCCACGTGACGTGACGTGCAGTAACCCGCCTGGCTATTTAAATGCTTTCGATAGATAGCGGCACATTTCTCTTTTCCCTAACCATCTTGTATCAATTCGATTCCCTACTTGCTTTATTTGTCTTGTCACTCGTTCCTCACGAGATCGTAGCTGCCTGCTATCGCTTTAGCTGTACTTTTCTACCTGCCAGTAGTAGATGATCGCGTGTTTGGTGGACGGTTTTGGACGATCGACTGTAACAACGTGTACCTGGACAGTAGCACGACATTTTCCCCATTCGTTCCTCATTCATGTTCCTTACTTTTCCTTGAACCATCCCCCTCCCTCCAAGTAGACAGTAAAATTAGTAGTTAGTAACTAATTCGTAGTTGATAAGAAAAGTAGCTGATAACCAATCGAAAAAGGAAAATTTGGTCGAGCGGCGCACTCTGCAAACTTTTCTCTTTTTTTTTATTATTAGAGCGCTATCATAAATTTCCTTTTTGTTGCTCGTAGTTAGATCTGTTCTTAGAGTCTATCTCAAACAGTTCGTCTTCATGTGATTTATTTTCTATACACAAGTTAGTCTCTTTTATTAGTTCTACTTTGATCTTTCTGCTGGTTCATGTTAATACCTAACAAAAGACACTGTGCGCTTACGTACCACAGACACATTCATGTATTCGAGCTTTAGTTTGCGGGTGAAACTTGAGACAAAGAAGAGCTAGCAGAAACGCGTAACAGAACTGGCCGAAGGTTCGATGCCTATCGAACAAATTGCTCCGCCATCAGTTTATGAACGGGGATTCTTAATTAACCGTCACGCGCCACATCCAATTAACTTTCTACATGAGTGCCGGGTTAAATCCAACAAAGGTGTGACCGCGTTGAAATTTTTTCCCGGCTTTCACCGGGAGCAGCCGGTCGAAAAAGAAACGAGGCCACCGACCCGGAGAACGCGCAAGCGATGTACCGGAAGAGCCTCCACCGAGTGCGACCCTGACCCAGAGCCGAAGTTACGAAGCCGATGTCCTTCGGTATCTGTCACGTGGCACACCTAAGCCGTGATTTAACGTACGATCGCTCTTCATTTTTCCGTTCGTGCGTGTGTGCGTGGTCCGACTAACCTGTTTCGTTTCCCCCGAAGGTGAGATGATCGAAGACGAAGATTTGTTTATGTCCTACACAAAATTAATAACGTGTCGAGCTGTCTCTTCCTGAATGCGACATTTGATTGCAACGGATGAAATATTATGTTGCTGTAATTATGGTAAATATGTAAAAGTAAAACATGCTCTTGATAGCTTTTGTTTTGGGCAATCTCTAGAGCAAATGACCCAATTACTGACAGTGTGTCGCACAAATATTGAAAGTTTTATTTAGCATATTTTTTCTTACTATATATTTATATATTTATATATAATTGTATTTAATTTTATTTGAATTTTCTATTTACTGTTATAACATCTTATTAAAAGTAAAACATGCTCTTAATAGCTTTTGTTTTGAACATTCTCTAGAGTAAATTGAGTAAATGATTAAATTACTGACAGCGTGTCGCATAAAAATTGAAAATTTTATTAAAAAATATTTTTTCTTAATATATATTTATATATAATTGTATTTAATTTTATTTGAATTTTCTATTTACTGTTATAACATCTTATTAAAAGTAAAACTTTAATAAAACTTCCAGTATTTAAGACGTTGTTGATAATTCGATCATTTACCCTACAGCAAACGGTTGGTGTTCAAATCTATCGCTGTTTAACGTTAAATCAGTTATTTAAAAAAAGGAACAGTATGCACAGTATAAAAAGAATCGAAAAAGTTAAAGCTCTGAGAATAAGAACCAGGAAAAGATTGAAATCATAATCATGGGACATATAAGAGAAATACTTTTACAATCGATAAACAATGTATACGTTAAGTAATTACATTTTCGCAGTATTCTCGTATTCAACTAACAAGTTTATTCCAAAGAATCGGTTTGAATAAAAAAAAAGAAAAGCTTGTTTCACACACAAAGTATTCCTTACTTAGTTCTGTCAAATTTTTGCTTAAAGTTTTACCGAGCATTTAATTTATAAAGATAAGAACTTCGAAACCCGTGTGCACGTACCAAACCCGTTTTACCCGTTTTCATGTTATTTTCGTTTTAAAATCATAAAGTGTCTCTCGACGAAGACTATTTCGGGTCAGCCGCGTCGCGCAAAGGATTCCTCTAGAGCCCGACGATTTCCGAGAATATATAGAGAGAGGCTTTATTACTATCGTGCACGCGTTATCGAGAGAATTTGATCGGGCCTCGACCGAGACCTCGGCATTCAACGCCTCCGTCTGTGCCAGAAGTAGACGGCCTTGATATTGTCCGTGGCATGAAATTTTCATCGCGGCGTGGCACGGCGTCGTGACGTCCGAAAGAAAGAAAGTCGTGCTTACGTGCTGCAGGAGGTGCAACGACCGGGGGAGAGTTTTTAGGTAGGCAGCGGTCGACTGGACCCTGCTGGCGTCTAGATGGGTCTGTAGGTGAGTTATGTAGTGAGGAAGGAGGTCGTGGCCTAGATCGGGGACCAGTTTGGCCGCGCCGAAGGATTCCGATATACCGTTAACATTGTCGTTGCTTTAAGTAGGCTCCTCCTCGATCGGCAACCACCGACTTCCTTCCAAGGTAACCAGCGGGGAGGGGACATATGCGCGTTTCCCTTCATTAAAACCCAGAGATGGTGCGCTAAGCTGCAGAAGGCGGCGTCGGACACAGTCCCACTCTGGTCGATGACCCGGACGAAACGAAATGACCTCACGAAAAGTGGCTTCAAGGACGTAATCGGAACGAATTCCCAAAGCTGCTCCTCGTTTAATTCGAATTTAGAAATTTGTAGATCTTGAAATTTGTACGGACTAGGGCGTTTTGGTGACTTGGAAGATTCGCCACTTATAAACTGATGGCTTTCGGAGGGGTTGCCAAGCAATAATGCTTGGGTTGGTAGCGGTAGTGGTAGTATAACATTTACAAAATTATAGAATTAACATATATTTATATGCATAGCAGCATCTGTTATAATTACATATAATATAGGGAATTATATATTATATGGTATAAAATTTGTTTGAATACTCATGATGAATCCATCTGATCACCGCCACCAATAGAAATTAACCAACTTGTAGGATATAAAATAATTCATTATTTTATATCACAAGTCGGCCGTGATTAAAAGATTATATGTACTTTATGACAGAGTGTCACAACTGAATAATCTCACAAGAGAAGATCCATGTAGGTATATGTATCTTACAAATTTTGAAAGTTTGATATTAAGATATAGGACTTGATATTGTAAAAGTAACATGTAATATTTAGGTGCTAATGGATCAAAACGTTGAAATTGCAAGAGTTCAAAATTTGGAATGGTAAAAGAGAATGCGGTGCAGAATCAATCCAGCCGTAGTGTTCGATTTAAACTTGCAGTTTTTATTTAAAAACTAATTAATGTATTTTTATCTTTTTAAATAATCTATATTTTATTTTTATTTTTTAAATAAATAAATCAAATATGTATTTTATAGGATTATTAAACAAATCGGTAAAATATAAATATTGAAAAAAGATATTATTAATCGATCTTAAGCAGGAAAAAAAGAAAAAAGCTTTATAACTTTAATATTTTTGCCCATTGGCACCGGAATGTTATGTTTAATTTTTTGATATTAAATTCTGTATTTTAATATTGAACTTTCTACAATCTGATCAAACATCCATGAGATGCCTACATATCTAGATCTCTTTTTGTCAGAACGCGAATATTGTTCTAATATTAACATTTCCGTATGGACTTTCGCGAGGAATATCCGGAAAGGTAAAGACTTATACTATTTCTATCAACGATTTAGGTGGCATGGACTCTGAATCGAGTGGTCACGTACCAGCGATTTACGTGGCGAAGTATAATCGTTTTGTCGACAATATTCTTGGCAAGATCAACAACATTTTACGCGCTAATTACGAGCCGGTGACCGTGAAACTGACGAATCCAAGTTCAAGTTCCAAGACGAGTAAGAATAAAAACAAAAACAAGAATAAGACTAGGAGGAAGGGCACCAAGAACGGCACTAAGAAGAGCGCCTCAAGGCCGATCGACACGTCAGCTGTCACTGAAAGAAGTGACAATGAAAACGACGTCGAGGTATGATTCGCAATCATTCTCTTCCAGGCTTGAAATAATTTATACTATTGTAGAATATTAACTTTATGATATCAAATTTTAATAATAATAATAGTAATCACATACACACGCTGTACAGTTTTTAAAAATGGAAAACTTACTAATTATAATATATTTTTTCAAGTTTATTTAAATAAAAAAGAAGGATAAATAAACGGTATACCTTTTATTAGTTTTTGAATCTAACTTTGATCTTTAGAATATTTTAATTTTAAAATTTTGTCGGGAGATTATTATCTATTTTAGTATTGTAAATTATTATTGTTGAGTTTTACAAACATATTAACTTGCGTTTTTTTACTAGTAAAACATAATAATAATGTAAAACATGATAAGTATTATCTCTAATAGTTTATATTTTGTTTAATTAAAAAAATTTTTTTTAATTAATATTTTATTAATATATCTAAAAACAAAGAAATTATCGATAAAATTTTCATAATAGCTTCTTGAGAAAAAACCTATCAAATTATAAATTAAATTATATCAGAACAGATCTAATTTTATTAATTGTTTTATATAAAATTAGATCTGCTTTGATATAAGTTAATCTACAATTTGATTCTACTGATATTTGATCTATTCTGATATAAAGACTTTTTCCTGGGTTCTTACAAGGTATCCGAGTTAAATAAGATAAAGCATTAAATATAAAATCCACTTTTAAATTTACCACTTAAAAACACATTTTACACCCATGCTTAAGAAATATATAGCTGCTGTAGACAAATCTCTATAACTAGTATGTAAGACGTATTATAAGAATTGATTAATTTAGAGTTAAAAGTTTAAAAATAATAACTTTGCATTCTTAACAATTCGTGACTGAGATTGGTTAATTCTTATGGCTACGGTTACGGAAAATGTGTACGACTTTCAACAGGTTAAAATTTCTCTTATGGATAAGTTTACTGCTATTTCTATTTACATCACGTTACGTTAGAGAGAGCATTACGTTACCTAAAGAAATATCTTAATAAGCGGCTTCAATTTACGTTTTACGGTTACGGTTATGGAAATTTGTACACAATAGCTTTTAGAGCTGGCAGCAACGGATCAGTTTAGTATAACAAAAACTTAGTATAACAAAAACGATGAAGTAAATGATCGTTTTTATAACAATTTGCTGTAATGTTTATTATTAAATATACATTATTTTATAATTTGTTGGAATAGTATTAAACTTATTCTAACTATAGCAAATAATAAATAAATAAACTTTTAACTTTTTTAACTTTTTAAGTTAAAAAAATTTATACATCTTCTACTGAATATATTCAATATGTATGTACTTCATGTTTGCAGAAAGTCACGCAGACTACTGAAGCTGTCGTAATGCAAACGAATGCGACGGAAAAGGATCCAATTTCACTGGAATCTCCCGCTGAAACCAGTGAGAGATCTAGCAACAGACGTACGTCCAACAAAAACAACAAGAAATCTAATAAGAACCGCAAGCGAACGAAGAACAAGACGAAGAATCAAAACAGCAACAAAAACAAAGTAATTAAAAGCTGATAAATATTCGAATATTACATCTTTTCTGTTAATCAGATCTGAATTTGTACACAAAAATAACGATCTTTCTGAAGTATCTAAACATTCTTGACGGATGATGTTATGTGTAAATGAGCCAGTGTTATGTGTTAATGAAATTAAAATTCTGGATGAAATCTAATTAATGGAACTTCTTTGAGACGCTTCCGTCAATAGTTGAGCTTAGACTAAAGTCGTAGTAACTTTACTTAAAATTCGTTACGTAAGATGAAACTTGAATTGAAATACGAGATCTATCGCACTGTTATTTTTAAAAGTTATGATTTATCCGATCTATGATTCGTTTCTTTTTTATTAGATAGGTGATACAAGATAATAAAATGTGTCGGAGTATATATGTAGATGAAACATTTGTTTTCTGTAGGATTCAATTATCAATAAATTTTTATGATAGATATTAATCTTTATGATAAAAGAAGTTAAACAAAACTAGCATACCATTTTATTTTTTAGATAATTATTTTTTAAATAAAAGCTAAAAATAAAATATTAAAAAATGAGAGAAGTATCATTTTTCACTAGTGACTGTTTTCGGTGTCTAATAATAATTTCTCTGTGAATTTTTACAATTTCCAATGAGTGTAAATTCTGTTTCATATTTTGTAGTAATTAATGTTTTTACAAAAAATGAATATCTGAGAAATTGAACTCAAAAACTGGGGTAATAATCAGTAATGAAGAATTCAGATACGGCCTTGTAGTGGAGGACTATGACTGTAAAATAAATTGATGCATTCTAAGACAATTTTATAATCAAATGTATTTCTATGTAATATATTATAAACAACAAAGTTTATAAAATAAGAAAACTAAAACTGAACATTAGAAGTATAAGGACCTAAATTATTAATAAGGAACTAAATTTAAAAATTACAAATTAAATTAAAGTTTAAAGGATGAAAATAAACAATTTATTGAAGAAATATGCAATTTATTTGAAATAAAATTATGAAAAGAACACGTTACACATTTATTTTTTATCAAAAACAGAGAAATGTATTAATCCGCGCTTCACGATGATTTTATATCGCATTATAAGAAAAATATTAAAACGTTTTGAAAAGCTACAAGTATGTATATATATATATATATATATGTGTGTGTGTGTGTGTGTGTGTGTGTGTGTGTGTGTGTGTGTGTGTGTGTGTGTGTGTATACAGTACCGGCCAAAATTATATCACCTTTAGGTTTTTTAAGCATAACTTGTTTTAAAGTGCACGAATCTTTACCATATCATAATATATTTTGATTGCAAGTATACCTTACTGAAGAAACAACTTTTTATTAATTTATTTGAAATTTCTGAAATAATAAATTTGGTTGCATTATAACAAATACATATAAACGCTTTAAAAATAAACAATAAATCCATAATTTATATTGTACAACTCTAGTACTTTGTAGCAAAACCTTTGGCACCGATTACAGCTTGGCAGCGTGACACGAAAAACAAAGATAATGTGCGATTTTCACAAAATTAATTAAAAATTTTTTAATCATGGTGTACTTTGTCAAATCTCAATTACACTTCATGCACAAGGTGTACCTGCTACTAGATGTCTACTATAAAATTTTTAGCGTATTTGATGTACCTTGACAAAAGTTATACTTAAAAAACCTGGTTATACTTAAAAAAGGTGATATTATTCTGGCCAGTACTGTATATATAAACTTTCTAATATTTTATCAATAATACATTATAATCATTATTATTTAAATGTAACTTGCAGAAAAAAGTCATGCTTTTATTTTCAATTTTGAAGAATTTGTTTCTAGATTTTATATAGGAAAGAAGTCATACAAATTATAGGTTACTTTTTAACTATTAAGTAGATTATCAAATAGATAATTAAGTATATCATGTTCAATACATTATAAATACAGTGCAATGTTTGGTTTCTAAGAAGGAAATGACATTTAAAAGGCCTATGTCAGTATTAGCCTTATTCTAATCTTTATGATTGCGGTATAATGTTAAAGCAATGTTTCTCTAAGCGAGAGTAGAGATTAGAGTTGAGCGTTTACGTATAAAATATAAACAATTTACATTACATTACGTGTATACAATGTGAATTATAATGTAAATTATGTGTTTTATGTGTCAACAATGACCGATAGATCATAGAAGATTTAGATTTTATTAATTAATATAATTTATATTTTTATTTTATCAATACAAAATCCGATATATTAGCAATTTTATAATTATTTTTTGTATTGAATTATTCAAGTTATAATTTGCTTGTATTGCCTACATGAAAAAGATTAGAATGGATAAATTATTTTTATAAATTAAATTAAGTTAATGGCTTATAAGATTAGTTTAATTATATGTTAAAAATTGTATAAACATAAAACTCAATTAATAGTTGTAATTAGAAAAAATAAGTTAAATTTAACATTCATGAGAATGTTTCTTTTTCAATTTTGTAATAAGTAAATGTAAGCATAACGTAAACTAATAATAATTCATATAGACATAATCTTGAAATTTACGGCACAATTCTGGTACAGACTTTATCGTTAGTTGGCGCCAAATTTTATTGTACCAACTCAGACGCTACTGTCTGAATCTTGTTTTATTTATCTTCACAGATCGTCGTAGAGACGGTTTCTTACGTTTCTTGGTTTTATTACGCAATGGAAAAAAAAAAACAGGAAGAGTAAATATCGCTTTCCTCGATCATAATTGTTGTCATAATGCAGGATTCTACTTTTTATGAAAACTATATAATCTTTCGAATGTTTGCGAAATAAGGAAATCGCGAAGTCCTCTGAATACAAGTCTAACAAATCTATTTTCAAATATGTATCCAGCTAAATTTTTAAATATTTGAACAAAACCGTTCACTCCATGTAAATATGTGAAAGGGACGTAATTGCTTGGCGTGTACTTAAACAACCAAATGTATTCATTTCACAATATTCAATGAATTTTCCTTTGATTTTCAGACTAAGGCCAATAATAGACCAAAAGCAAGAGCCACCCTCTACGGATTGGCGTCTCTACAGAGGACGGGCGATGTATCGGTGAACATGATGAGCGATCACACGACAATCAAGACCAAATTCAGTCTGGGACCATTGGTGCTGAAGGTCGAGAAGGAATTCGGCAGGGCCGCGAAGAAGGAGCTGAGGAGCGCGACCGCCACCACGGCCGAGATGTCTGGCAAGCTGAGCCTGCGTGTGTTGCACGGCGGCGCGGCGACGCTGCATTCTATTCGGGTTTTGCAACCTAAACAGGTATGTGTCAACAGAGAGAAAAAACAGTTATGGCAACACATGAACACCGTGGAACTGGAATGCCAAGTCAATAAGCAGATAATTTTGGGTCATACGTTCAACAGTGCGAGTTAAATTCCTGAGTAACTCCTTCGATAGTTCTTGATTTTATTAATTATTAATTTTTATTAATACACAGGATTGGTAGTAACTTATTAAAAAATTAAGTTTAAATATAAAATTAAAAAGTTAACAACTTATAATTTAACTTTAAACTGAGTTTATTTTTAACTTCACAACTCGTTATTTCTAAAACACATAAAAATTAACTTATTGAGTTTTTCTCTGGGTTAAACATTTATTTATGTAAAAGTATTAAATTGTAAAAAAAGAAAACATTTTCATATAAAAACAATATTTCTTTGTTCTTTCGTAATGAACTTAATTTAAATTATTTGATCCATATTATAGTTTGTCCATATTATATTTGTTATTAAAAGTAATTTAATTTAAACAATTTTTGACTTTGTAATTTAATATATATTATCCTTTTCAAAATTAATTTTTTATTTAACTTAATTTAATCTAATTGCAATTTTTGACTGAGTTCACGTAATTTTTAACACAATTAAATTATTATTTATACAATTAAATTAATTTTATAAGCAATTAACATTTGATTTAGTTTTAAAAAATTAATTTGTCTAACCTTATATATATGTTTTTTTGTATTATTTGTTATTATTAAATAATAAATCCTACCTATTAAAGTTGTGTCATAAATTTCAAAATTACATTTACATAGACTTTTTTGTATTGGTTATGTTATGTTTACACGAATTTTTTTCATATAAATAACACAAACAATATAAATGATTGTAAATTAGATAAATAGAGAAAACAATAATTATAAAACAACAAAATGTCTAAAATTGGGACATAAGATATCTTTTAAAAATATGACTGAAAGGCGTCTTATAAATAAAAGTATATAGCATTAAAAATAAAAAATGGAATATATTTTTTATTTTTTATAAAATCTGAATCTTTTATGATACGTAAATTATTATTTATACAGATGACACGTAAAATATTTTACATAGATTACATTGTCATGTATATATAATTTAGATTTTATGTATAAATGTCAAATTTACCACACCTTATTTATGGAAAGTCAAATTTTTAAATATATATTAATGAGAAATTTATCACAAAAAATTTTTTAAATTTTTAAAAAAATTGTAGAATAATATTTCTTAGAAGTTTAAATTTTTTTAAATATGTGTTAATTTAATGCATAACGATATTATGCCATACAGTGTGTTGAACAAAGTAACAAAATCAAAATTAGTTTTTATTTGATTTAAAAATGCCGGTTTGTTTTTGGATTTGATACGAAGGCTAACGTGATATATCACAAAACGTTTGAGAATGATAACAAACAGCGACTGTTTTGTTTGGTTAACTCGTTTGTATTCACGTACTAAACCGAATGTTTCTTTTTTTCTTAATCAGGTTCGAGTGGAAAGCCAGGACGACCACGACAGAACGCGGGAGTTTGTGTGGAAGAGATCGTCACATATCGCGCATTTGGTGTCGCAGAAACTTTCCTCGGCCACCAGGTCAATGCTTCGACCGCCGCCTGCCACACACAAAGTTTAAAACTACATATTCCTGGCCGCTCCTTGGTCCAACTGAACCGCCAGTAACCGCCGATCGAATCGATCCACGAGTAATCCTCAGATGGAGGATTGAATGCAAATCGTTTACGATCTGTCATCGAGTCGCGAAAGTTGCACGATGACTTCGGCGGATTAATTATAATTGGATTCGTGATAATAAATCGATTTTTTTTTCACTCACGAAATACGCAAAGTATACGTAAGAGAAAGTTGAAAACGCACACGTACATACATGATGTCCCACTTGCCCTGCGTTATTTTTTTTTTTAGATGACAGATCACTTGATCAATTCAGAATCGATTTTTTTTCGAGAGAAACATTGAGACATTAATCTTCTCAATTAATAATTAAAACTAAGAGAGTTCTGACAAACTCAGTTGTAGCAAAAAGTATGACAAAATTATATTCAATTACGTTAATATATATTTTATTTCATTCTATGGTTTTGTTCTATTCTAAAGATTAAAAAATTACGATTAACGATAATTTCTCTTAAATGTTTTTGCTGTGAAAAATTCGACTCTGAGGATTCAGAAATGAGATGCAGCAGAGGGACACGTCTTATGTAAGGCTTCATACGTTGGACCAATTTCTGGCCGTACTTTATTATTTATTTATTTATTTATTTATTTGTCATATAGTTTAAAATTCGTTTTCAGAAAGTCTGATATATAATACTCTAGGAATGTGGTTAAATATTAAAACACGTAGATGCAAAAGCCATTATATGAGTTAGGTCATCCTGTTTAGATGAATGTAAACGAAAGTCTGTTGCCAGAATATTAAAATACAGAAGATATTATCATCGACAAATGATGTGTATTTTTTAATTTTTATATACCTTGAGCTTTACATTTTCTATTTTGCAAATAAAAAAGTGTCTTATAATTTATTGCACTTTTTATTAATTTAATGCACGCACGCGCGCGCGCACACACACATACACATATACAATTACATTGCTGATTTAATATTCTGATTTATTTACATTTATTTAATATTTATAACGTGCTTAATTTAATTATTATTTAAATTTTACATGACTTAATATACGTATTACATTAATATTAATTGCGTAAATTTACATAAAAAATTTAAAATGACCTGCATAAATTTAAAAATATAAAGATAACTTTAATCAAAAAAATTACAGCTGTAGCCACCTACGTAAAATGAAAAAGACTTTGTATATATGTATTTCAGATAAGATATGCGCTTTGCATACAAGTCGCGTAAAAGTTAAATAATCTTTAAATTAAGCGCGTTTATCGATGTGTCAATACATTAAATCAGCAGCATAACAATGTGCATTACAGAGAATTTCACAACTTTCATTATAAGGGAAATTTCACCATGTCAGTCCTCGTTATTATGAGGTTGCACCGTTATATTAATGCAAATATTACAATATAAAAAGTACGCTTGTTTTTATTGGTTATAGAGACTGTACATAATATTTCTTACAGCTTTCATTGTATCTTCTACTAAGCAATTAAAATTCTTAATTGTTTTACTTAATAACATATGCAAATACCATGTAAAAGTATAAAAGGAATCTCTGCACCAATAAGATTCCATTCTGTTAAGTTAGCGCGGCACCATCGTCGCTGCCAGAAATAAACACAGATTTGCATACAAATGTTTTCCTTGGAATGTATTACGGTGATACGCCCCACGGCTTGATTCTTAGCCGATTGTAATTTACCTGTGGTTATACCTTTCGCTGTAATTAATATATATAAGCTCGTTCGGTATTATTATAGAATTATAGTTTGTCACTGAGAATATATTCGTCAATTCTATTCCTTTGTAAAAATACGATACTTAAATTGGCCAGTAATTATTACTTATTTTGAGTATCAAAAGTATTAACAGCGGTATTTTTAATACTAAAAATAAGTTTTAATTTGGTCAATTTACTGTCTATTATTACATTTTTACAAGGGAATAGAATTGACGGATATATTCTCGGTAACAAACTATTTATATAATACATACTTCGAATGCATTATAGCAATGAAAAATTCTCGTGCAGCAATATCGACGGTATGGGGACTACTTAAAACAACTCTTAAGTAAATATTGAGAGAGGCATACAAGAATACTATAAAACTATCGGGCATACGTTACAACATTCTTTGCTGATTTCCCAAGAACTTTCATATAATTTAAGAAAACAAATTTTTTTAATTAAAGGATAAATATAATTAAAGTATAGGATTTAGAGCGTTTGCTCAACAAAAAATAGTTGAATTAAAATTAATATATTCTATCTAAAAATTGTTTTAAATTATAATTAATATTCTTGCTTATATGCAAAAATAAAACATGATAATCTTGCTTGTATAATTTAATTTTTTATAAATAATTTAATAATCTTAAATTTCTACAAAATATTATATTTTTAAATAATAATGGGAAAATAACTATATAAATCAATATTTAAAAACTAAGATGAACTTTATTCAGCTGAAATATTTTCATATGCAAGTATTGTACATATTTCATTAAATTGCGCGCTAAATAAATTTTCGGTCTTGAAAACACAGTTCTAAGTTAAACAAGAACAATTAATAATAATGCTAATAAGCTACTATTATGATAATAATGCTAATAAGAATTCCCTCACCCATTACAAGTTAAAGTTAAGGTTATCATAGGTTGTTAAGGCCGGGGCACATAAAAAACTTGAGGAGTAAAACTTAAGCAGTAAAAACGAATTAGTCAATCATAATCAAGAACTTAAGACAGTAATGTAACCAGTAGCAAATCCATATTGTTCATTTTCTTACTACAGTCTAATTACTTAAGTTTTTTTTGTGTGTCCTGATCTTTACTACTTATTCTCCCGGAGAAGAATTCCCGAGCATAGTAATTTTATTTTAAACTGCAAGGAAAATATAAAAGAGAAAAATATAAATAAAACAGCTACAAAGGTATAAAATAATTTAATATTATCAATAATATTCACTATAACTGTTTATCAAAGAGTTGGATAGTAACCTGCAGTTAAAAGGTTAAAAATTAAATAATAAATTTAAGTTCTTAAATTAGTAAAGAAAAATATCTTTTTAGTTGTTTAACACTCTTTAAAATTTTCTGAAGCACATACATGCTTAAAAATATTTAACGACCACCCGGGAAAAAAATTTTTATATAAAAAAATATAGATATATATACATATATAAAATATATCCATGTATGTTTATACCAATTTTTTTTGTAAAATTTCTGTTTGATATAAAATAAATAATAGTCATGCTGAAAGGATAGAAACTAATTAAAAAGACCATTTTTGCATTGTTTTCTTTTACAAAAAATTAAGTTTGAAGAAATAAGAAAAAATTGCTCACATATAATCATGTATAATTTTGATTCATAGAATATATATAATTATATATGGATAATTTTTTAAATATTTTATATCTAGTTTTTTATAAAAAAAGTAAAAATTGTGTTTTTAAATAATTTTTGTCTTTTCAATGTGATTTTTTTATTATTATTATTTTGAGACTATTATTATTTTGAATTAAACAAAAATTTTACAAAAAAAATAATAGTATAAACATATATGGACATATATATTATATATATATATTTTTTTTGTATGAAATATTTTTTCCCGGGCACTCAGTATAAATAACAGTAAATTAAAACAAAAAAATATTCGAATTAATTTGATCGTTAAAAATTTAACAACAATGCTGTGAGCAACTCAAAGAAATTGTGTAAAAAAACTTATTACGAAAAATATTATCTCAATCAGAGTTCGAACCCGGAATTTCCTCATTCCAAAAGATGAGAAATGTCATATTGGTTTTATTTTTAAATTATGTTGCATCTTAATTGCTATCACTTTAGTTGCCAAACATTAATCCCCACAATACTCATAAAAACGGGATACGATGTGTAAATATATGAAAGAGGATCAGTCATCTCTGTGATGAAAGAATAAAAGTGAAAAGAAAGACCCGCCGCGCGCGGAGAAGCTCCAGTGGCACCCTCTTTCTTCGAATTAGGCATTTCGTCGAGGATGCGCATGCGCGCTCGATCCTCACTCTGCGGAGACACGTGCGAATGTTGCTTTCGTTTGCCGCACACAGCGGTCAGCGAACATAACGACACACTGACAACAGTCGTGGCCGCGACTTGGACGCGGTTGTACCTAGACGTGGGGAGATTAGCGCGGAGCGAGCGCTCGTCCCACTCCAACTTTCCTCCTCGGTCCCCATCCCTACCACGTCGTCGCTGTCGCCGTCGCCGTCGCCGCCGCTGTTGCAATGCCGCTGTGGTGACCGGGGTCCGTAAAGTCCAAGGAGCCGCGGCACAGGCAAGCGAGGAGACATTCCCGATCCGTCCGCGGAAATCAAAACACTGCGACTTGCAAAAAAAAGGGGGGAAACGATTTTTGCACGTTCACATCACGCGTGTGCATGCGATTACGCATCCCCCGCTCTCGCTTGCTCGTTCGTTCGCCTGCATTCGCCCGCGCGCTCTAGACACGAATGCTCTCCTGTTGTTGTTGTTGCCGTCGCATCGTAATCCCGAAATAGGATCAAGGATAACGACGTCGTAAATTTTTTCGCGTCTACTTCTACCGTGGCGCCGTGCGTGAGAGTTGAGAAACCGGTCGGGTGCACTCGAGTAAGTCCTCTTGGAAGATTATCATATTCCACTTAAACACTATGCTAAGTATTGCAAGACATTACATGCGATTTAGCGGAGACTACAGTTTTTCAATCTTTCTCAAAATTCGCGCATTTACATTAATACATTCAACCAAAACAAATGCAATAAGTGTGTTCACTGCTGATGAAAAAATTCATTGAAATTGTTATAACGATTTAGGTTTTATAAAAGGAGTTAATATAATTTGAGTTATTAATTATTACTAAAATTTATTGTTACAATGATTATGTACATTGAAAAAGAATGCCATTTGTTATAACGAAAAAAAATTAATGAGCCAAAGCATATGTACTACGTCATTAGTCTTTTTTTCTCAAAAATTTTTATTGTAATATATCTAAGTTATCTTTTATCAAACCGCCAACATATTTGGAAATAAAAAATAAAAAGTTCTAAAACTTTATTTTTTATATCATTAAATAGGCTTGAGTTTATAAACTATAAAGAGTAACAATTATAAAGAAAGGGTAAAAAAAATTAGCTCAAAAGTTGTAACAGAAAAAATCTGAAAATCTAATTGTAATTTTTAAATTTAAATATTATGATAAAAAAATATTTGAGATTAATAAGTTTTTATGTCCAAATTTAGGACATTTACTAAGCTATTTACATGCTTGGTCACTGGGACATTCACCTATTGATATTAAACATTTAAAAGGATTGATATTAAATGTTTAAAATTATGCTAGTTATCCTCAGTCATAAAAACAAGTTTGAATATTAATTTTGTAATCACGCCTAACATTTTATTTTTTATTTCATTGTTGAATCATTTTATTTCAATAATATTTTTTATTAAAATGAGAGTAAATAAAATTTAGGGAATTTGTACAATTAAAAAAAATTTTTTATTTTGTGCCTCATTCGTGGATTTTTTAATTTCTGAATTTTTTTTCTTTTTAAAAATTATCGCACACTTAGAGAAACTGCACACTGGTTGACATTTTACAATAGACGATACAGAATGACGAAGATAATAAAAACGAAGTAATTCAAATTCGGTAATATACAAATACCTTATCGAGGAATTTTTTTTTCAGATTCCCTATATTTTTAAAAAGAATACAAAATTCAAATAAACAGCAAAATGGTCTCGTTAGTGGCGAACATTAGAGTTACCAGCTCTCTTCATCATTGGTGCGTTTGCGCCACGAAAACACTGACCACAAGCGCAATGCCGAGTCCTAAGGACGAGGCAAAAGAGGTGATCGTCAATTACTTGGACGGCAAGGACAACGGTATCGCTGTACTGGGACTGAACAGGCCCGCCACACGTAACTCCCTCGGAAAAACCTTAATTTCGCAGTTGAACGAAGCACTGGCCTCAATCAAGCAGAACAGTAAGCTAAGGGTGCTGATAGTACGCAGCTTGGTCCCAAAAGTGTTTTGTGCCGGGGCAGACCTGCGGGAAAGATTCAAAATGGACAATGCCGAGGTGGTGCGATTCGTGTCCTCCTTGCGGAGTCTCATGACCGACGTGGAGACTTTGCCGACTCCAGTAATCTCGGCCATCGATGGTGCAGCGCTGGGCGGAGGGCTAGAACTTGCGCTGGCCAGCGACATCAGGGTCGCCTCTTCCGAGGCGAAGATGGGCCTCGTGGAGACGAAGCTGGCAATATTACCAGGCGCTGGCGGCACGCAGAGACTTCCCAGGATAATCGGAATAGCCAAGGCTAAAGAGTTGATTTACACTGCTCGGATTCTGGACGGCGAGCAAGCAAAGCAGATCGGCCTGGTCAACGAAGCGGTCCCACAAAACAAAGTCGGCGACGCAGCTTACCAGACGGCTCTCACGATCGCGAGAGAAATCTTACCAAACGGTCCCATTGGCGTTAGGTGAGTTGTCGAGGTGAAAAAGTGTTATAAACATAATTGCTCATTATTGCAAAACTTGTTAAAAAAAATGTGTGATGTATGAATTATAAATAGATATAAGAGAAATAAACAATGCGAAATAAAGATAAAAATAGGAAATAAGTATTAGTCCTATAAAAAAGAAAAGCAATTAGAGCTAATGAGAAACAAAAAAGTATAATCAGAAAATGAAGAGTACAGGCTTTTTATAAGATGCTAAACCGCGTATTATTGCTGCGAGAAACAGGTATTTAAACGTGACGATGATGCTTACTCAGAATCGTTGATATGATCACTCACATATTATATAATACACATCACACCACACACATTTATCTTCTTGTGCTTATCAAGCGCGTGTATAATACGTGTATAATACGTGTTTCTTTGACACTTATAACTTTCATTTATCGACGAAATACAATATTTATTTATAGAAACACTTTTTTAATCTTATATTGTATCGTTTAGATTGGCGAAAGTGGCTATATCTAAAGGCACGGAGGTATCACTCGAGGATGGTATGGAGATCGAGGGGCAGTGCTACAGCAAACTTGTAGATACGAAGGACAGAATTGAAGGACTTGCCGCTTTCGCGGCGAAGCGCGTACCTGTCTATCAAGGAGCGTAAAAATTCTCGGTGCCATAAGTACCAGAGTTGGCCGGAAAAAGTCCAGTGGGTGGAAAAAATCAGTCCTAAATTCTAATTTTTGCTGTTTTAGACTTTATCTAATAAAAATAAACTGACAAATACGTGTGTAACATTAAATAATGTTACATTAAAATATACTTGCACAACTTTATGCAAAAAAATATTTATGCTTTAATTAATAAATTATACTAATCACTATGGTTTAAAGAAAATTAGCTAGAAAGCCAACTAATAGTAACGATTTAATAATAATGAAACCATATAGCAACAAAATTTTTTAAATAATTTTTATTAATTTATGAAATATTTTGTTAAAACAAACTTTAGAGATGTTATTAAGTTTAACATTAGTTAATTGTTTTAATGAAAAAACATAACAGTAGCAGAATAAAAAAATGTTTATTGTATAGATCTGTTTTGCCTTTACTATTCAACATCTGATAACAAAAAATTGATTTATTTGCTAAACGACTATATCGATTCCTATATATACGAGTACACAATCTGTTATAGATTTTATTAGATAAAGCTTAAACTAGACAAGCCTCTTTGAAGTCTTGTTTTCTATTTATTTTATCACTGTTAATAGAAAAGACTAGTTGCTTTTGTCGTTTTTTTCTCTTCGAAAAATATTTTTATCACTGAATTTTTACCACTGGCATGGACTTAAAAAAAAATGCCAACACTAGCCATAACAAACACTTCATTCACATATCGCAAACAAATTACATTTTATATACATTTTATATAAAAAATATACATATTAATGTTTATTTTATTAAATGATTATATGTCTCTCCCCCCCCCCTCTCTCTCTCTCTCTCTCTCTCTCTCTCTCTCTCTCTCTCTCTCTCTGTGTGTGTGTGTGTGTGTGTGTGTGTGTGTGTGTGTGTGTGTGTGTGTGTGTGTGTGTGTGTGTATCCATCCTAATATTTTATGAAAAATTATGTTGTAATACGGAAGTTACCTGGAATGATAAGAAATTAATATCAAAAGTTTTATGCAAACCGTAATAATAGTTGTTGTGGAATTAACCTTGTACATTTGCCATTTGCATATGCTAATGAGGTGCCTTTTATACTTTGTCAGCGACAGAAAAAAATACTACGTAATACTATATCTAATACTACTAATACTTTTCTAATAAAAACCACAACATTTTTTTCTTATGTTAACATTGTTATTGTTTAACGTAATTTTATGTATATGTACATATAGATACATAAATGCAATGATATATGCGTGATCGTCTGTGCACAAGACTTACGAAAATAGAATTTGTTTCTAAACAAAAAATAAATTACTATTGATTATGTCAATAACTTATTTTATTTAATGCCTGACTTCTGTGTATCAAGTAAAGGTGATAAAAAAAGAATTAAAGATATATAAAAATATATTTCTAAATGTGCGTGAAAACAATTGTGCCTAGAACTTTAATATTGAGAAATTCTATTTGAAACTGTGAGAGTTAAGTACTATATTTTTTTTATCAGGAATCTAACAATCGATAAAAAAAGTAAAAGAAAATTTCATATTGTACAATAATTATACGTATATATAAAGCTAAAAAGGCCAATTTATTTCGACCTAGAAAAATATTCTGTTCTTAAGACCCTTAGCTCTTAGATGCATTGCATTGAAACATTGAGCTGTTCCTTCTCCCTGTTCTCTTTTACGCGTGTCATTAGGATGTTTAATTGGTTGATAGTGTCCTTGGGACAAGTAACGCGGTGTCCTACAGTCAGATCGCTCTCATAAATCTCGTAATCATTACCACCCTCGATCGTTTTGTCGCCGAAGAAGTGTATCTCGTCATATCCCTGAATATGGCGCAAGCAATACGTTTTATCCCAACCGATAGGGAAAACATCGAAAGAGATTTGTCCTCCTTAGAAAAAAATAAATTGTTCGCTAAAATTTACATGCAACATATATTGATTTTGACATTAATTTATTATACATCCCAGAAATATAAAATATTTGCAGTAATAAAATATATCGAAATAATTCAACAATTATTATAATTTATTATATTAAATATAAGTATACAACACTGTATTCAATTAAATCAAGCTTGGTTCTCTCGCAGTATAGATATTGTTTACATAACATTAGATATTGTTTACATAAAAAATATTCAGCTATTCGTTTTTCTCAGCTTTTGACAGTTGAGAAATGTATTCTTACTTCAAGAATTATTTTATACTTCTAACACATTCGACAGATGTCTCAGTTTCCCGCGTATTTTACAAATTTCAGAATTAATAAATTATTACATTTTATTAGAGAAAACTAAAAAATAAAGTTATATATATTAATTAATTTATTAAATGTCCTTTTTCACTTTTGATATATAAACAATATCGCATCGCGAGAGAATCGAATCTTAACTATATATAGAATTATTTCTATATAACATACCACACTTACCGATACTATAAGTCAGAGCCAGATCAGGAAATTCTTTTTTAAGAGCTTGTATGAATTTCTCACGAATATGATGTTCATTGTCGTATTCATTAAATTGTTCCCGTTCTTTCTTGGTGCAATTTCGTCCCACTGGCGCAATATTCAACATGCCCGTGCGGAATTCTACAAATGTTCCACGCTTAAATGGTAGCTTCAGCTCAGATATGTATCGTAATGCGAAATTTATAAAATCTTGCAGACTATCCTCTCCAAGCATATTCTGGATCGACTGCAATTCGATACGATTTAAAAAAAAACTGTATTTGTTGTTACCTCTCAATATAACTACAAAGTACTCTCTACTTACGACAAGATTACGTTTCAAGATTTTGGTCATAAATTGATTCTAAGTCGATTAACGTTTTATATTTCATATAAATAAAACATTATTTATGTAAAATAATTATTTTATTATGAAAAACAATAATAGACAATTATTTAGAAAACAATTCAAACTTTCTTAATATAATATTTATTAATAAATTTATATTAAAAAATAAATATTTAGCATAAGAATATATGTATCATACTCATAATACTATCAAAAATTAAAAAATTCTATACAAATTGTTTTATTATTACACTTAAATAATTATGTAAAATTTAAATATAATTCTCTTATAGGTTTTTGGAAAAAATTTAATATTTGTTTGCTCTTGATTCTTATATCAAATCGCGTTATGTAGTACTTATTTATAAATATTTGTGCAAAAGTTTATTTGGATCTACACTTCGTTTCAAAGTTACTTATCTAATACTACAACAACACTACAACAATACTACAACATATATTGTCATTTATGTTGCATAAGTCCAGATTTTGTTTTTTTCTTTGCAGCTAGTTTCAGAATCAATTTGGTATTGTTGATTAGGAAGAAGAAAAAATTAATCTAAGAAGTCAGCAATTATTTAAGATAAATTTTAGCTATTGTAAAGCCAAAACATGCTTACACATAGTATAACTTCAACAAGTGATTAAAATATAATTTTATTTTTAAAACAACTTTTAATATAACATTTGTTAATATACTTTCATCTATATTTAGTCTAATATTATAGATGATTGAAGATAAATAAAATGATTGACATTATTTTAATAATGTTTGCTTTTATCAAATTGTAATGAACACATACAACTTTAGCTGGGATCATTAGCTTAAATATTTTCTTTGACTTGTAATTTTATGAGCGCCTTTTAACTATTTATAGAATTTATATTTAATATCACAAAATTAATATTTAATTTGGATTATTGATTAACGAAGGTTTAATCAACTTATAGTTTGATATAATATTACTTAATATATTGAATATTATTTATTAGTTTATTTTTAGTATTTTTAGTAGTATACCGATTGTATGTCAAAAAATTCGTAAGTAGTTTGTCGAAGTAATCGTAAGTAGAGGACATACTTGTAATTTTGTTACTTACTTGTGAGGGCAAAGCTTTGCTATTTTTGAAAGCGATAAGGCCATTTTCCGCGAAGACATAGTGATACTTTTCAAAGAAGTTTTTACCGCCTAGCTGTTCTTGAAGCTTATTTAAATCAGAACCTCCAACTACCGCGATGTCAAATTCTTTTTTTACAGTCTCTAGGAGAAACTTTTCAATGTTAGGACTGATTGGCTATGAAAAGAATACATTTTTTTGATCGATAGATATGTGAGGATCTAAGATAATATAGTTATAACGCAATTATAACTAACAAGAGGATGGCCGAATGTGAAAACGCGATTTTAAAATGCAATTTGTTACACAAATAATTTTTTATGTCCATATTAAGAACCTCAAATAGCTTCACTCATAGCTTCACTCTTAATTTTTTCAACAATGACAAATAAATATGAAAATTTAAAAACTATCGGATTTTGATTAACCTATAGATAGGATCAAAGAAGGAAAAAAGTACTACGTTATTAAAAAGTATTAAAAGTATAAAAAGTATTACGTTATTAAAACCAGAATCAACTTTTTCTGATCCATAGGTATAAATATAGTTTGGATTAATGCATTTTCACAACGATAGTGGACCGCGTTAATTACTACTCATGCAGCCCGGATTCATTAATACAAATTATATCTTGACAAGCCAACATGCTTACAAAAAATGCACAATTATTCCAAATTATAATGTAGAATTATCGCAAGATAAAATATTACATATTCAGCATGGCAATAAAGATATTTTTTTAATAATTGTAAAATATTTGTACCCCAAACTTACATTTAATTATTGACAAATATTTGAAAATTTTATTTTAACAAAACTGCTGTGTTATGGCGTATTATTTTAGCATAATTATTGCGAAATGTTCAATTTATGATGACATTATTGTGAAATATATGCACAATCCCTAGCGGAATATTTATATGTAATAAAAAATCAATTGGAAAAGTCATTCTAGAATATTATAATTAATTTTCCTCCATTTTCTAAGATCTTATTGAGATCTTTATTTATTAGAGGTGTGCAAATTTGGATTGGAATTGAATCACAAGGGATTCGATTCAATTCGATTTCGAATCGATTGCCTTGATTTTGTTTTTTTTTTAAATAAACATGACCAATTCTGTATCAATTCTCGTGTTTGATTAATTATCAATTTCCAAAACTATTTTGTTTTTATTAATCTTAACTATTTATTATTAATCTAAAACTACTAAAAAATCTGTGTATGCAGATAA
Organism: Monomorium pharaonis; assembly: GCF_013373865.1. NCBI lineage: Eukaryota > Metazoa > Arthropoda > Insecta > Hymenoptera > Formicidae > Monomorium > Monomorium pharaonis. The sequence goes on along the minus strand of NC_050472.1, from coordinate 19,198,413 downwards.
ATGTCTTCATAAACTAGTTTAGAAATTTCATAAGTTTATATCATATTTTACTTTAAAACAAAATTTAATATTCCTCCATTATATTTGTCTAATAAAGTGCACTAAAGTATAGTACTATCACTTCGATAACATTGTAATTTGTACAATATTCAATATTCACTTATCAGTATTTATCCTTATATTTACTCTGTTTAGTATTTATTATAAATTTTTTCTTAGTCCACTTTTTACATTTTCTAAAATTCCTGCAATTAATTTTCTTATCTATTAAAAGAAATTTGTAACATCGTTAAAAAATTTTTGTTAAATTTATGTTTAAATTAGTATGTAATGTGTAAATCCAGATAAATTTAATACATATTTGAATGAAAGAAACTCGTTTCGATTCAATTTCATAAATGCTTAGTATACTTCTGATCTTTACCAAGATTTATAGATCCAATAACTTAAAAATTGTTATATTTATTGTTAATTTTTGAAAAAAAGCTAAGAAGTGTTTGAAGAATTTAGAATTCTTAATATGACCGAAAGAAATTATCTTCTACAATAAATCACATTTCAAAAAGGCGTTTCCACTTCTAGTCCTTTTTTGTAAAAAGAAATATAATTTTAATTATTCATTTCAAAGGTAGATTTTTTCGTACGCAAAATGTAATACCTGGCGTGGTTCGGTAAGTGTACCATCGACATCAAACAGGCAAATAATCTTTTTCGACATGATGTAATCTTATCTCGTTTAACCACCCAAGTTGTCTGCAACACAAATATTAACAAAAGTGATTAAAACACACAAACACATTGTACACAAAATAAAAAGTTGAGTCAGGGATGCCTTGAAAATTGTATTAGACAGTTCTGAGTCAGTTTTTTTTTTTATTACGAGTAATCGGTTTCGAGACGAAGGAGGCAATCGGAGAGTGAGATTTTAAATCACGTGCCACGAGTTAAAGAGACAGGTTAACAATTGCCTCATCGCCCCCCTCCACTTGCTAGTAAAATTGACACTAGTAGCAGACCGTACATTATTCTCAGCCATAAATCTATTGTAATTACGTTTAGATAATACGAAGCGTAATTATGACTGGCTTGCAGTCACAATTAATTCGATTAAGAAGACATGGAGGAGTAATCTCGAAGAAAATATTGCGTACATGTAACCTATCCCGACACTCAACGGCGAGGAAATCAATTCGGAGCGTCTCGGACATTTTGGAGGCACCGGCAATTTTGACATACGCAATGCGATCAACGGCATTTTCGCGTGAGATTAACGGCGGGAAGAGGTTACCTTTGGCACAAAACAACAATTGAAAAAATACGTATGTATAAAAGAGACACATATGCATGTATATATACGTAGCCGGTTTTGTGACGTGTCTCGTGTGTCACCGGTGTGCCACGAGATGTATTGGAAACGTGGTACCAATCGAGTGGTAGAAATTTACCAGATTTGGTACCGGAGAACGTTCGTGCGCGCATATCCTCGGCTCGCTTTGCGACACTTGAAACGGAAACGATCGTATCCTCGGGTTCATGATCCTTCGACAGACACGGTTTCCGCACGTGTCTATAAACGTTGCGGAGAAATGTGCCGCTGCCCGGTGAGCGTGACAGATAATCGGTTTTCCCTATCATGTGGCCGAGAGTAGAAAAATTTTCGACCAGTCGTATTGGCAACACTCACGTCTGTATCCCATGTGTGATCACGTGCGCCATTCGTATTCGTATCCACACACGTGTGTACCGCTCCCCGCACACACGGGTGACACGAATACACGATGCCGTGTGACATGCAGTGGAACAGCTGTTTGAATAAATTATTATGGCTTTTGTGTATTGTCTCGTGCATAAATGGAAAAACCGACACAGCTCAAAAAAATGTCCTCCTATTATTGGGTAATTTATATAATATGTATTATTTTTAATGGGTATACAGATGGAAAATTTTTAAATAAAATTTTAAAGAAATGTTGGTAGGGTTAGGTAGCAACTATTATAGTTAAAAAGTTAAAAGTTAAATAATGTTAAAGAGTTAATTTTCCGTTTAATTTATAAGAGAAATTAATTTTTAACTTTAAGTTAATTTTAATTAACGTAAACTTCAATTTCATTTATTAACTTTTTTCTAAGTGAAAATTTATCTATGTAAAAGAAAAAATATATTCCAATGTAAAATATATTTCTTTGTTACTTCATAAACTTAAAGGTTAATCTATAATGTGTTCTTTGTTTTCTATTTTCTTTTTATCTATTGTTGTTTTGTCTTTTTGCATTAGCTGTTTTATTGAAATTGAAGAAATAAAAATTAACGAGCTTTGAAAGAAACAAGAAACATTTGTAATAAGAAGATCGTTGATAAAATAGTGTGTGGTAATATAGGTAAAAAACAAGAAATAACAAGCGAAGAATATATTGTAGATTAGATTTAATTTACAAATAAGATATTAAATTTTTTTAAATGTAATTTTGTAATTGTTATTTAGAATAATTTTAAGAAATTTTTGAATACACTTAAATAATACTTTTCAAAATTAATTTTTAATTTAATTTAACCTTAATTTTAAGGGAGTTACTTTTAAAGGAGTTAACTTTTTGTTCCTGTAATATCTATAATGTATATTAAATTATTAATGCAATTTTATAAGCTATTTAATTTAACTTAATTTAGTTAAAGAAAATTATTAATTTATCTAATTTTGAAATTTGATGTTTTTTTAGAAATGTTATATTAATTTTGGATCATTTTGGCCTGTAATTTCATTAAAATTTTATTGAAAAAATTATTAATTTGAATAAAATGTCATTAATTTGTCATTACAAAATACTTACAATTTTTTGTTTTTTATAAGAATTGTACATTTTATAAAAAATTTATCATATTTTAAATAAAACTTCCTTACTTTTTTCATTGAATAGTATTAATAACTTTTTGTTGAGAAATTTTATATTTTTATTAAATTCTTATTAAAATGTCATTTTTTATTAAAAGCAGAAAATAATTTCTTTAGCAAAATATAAATAAAATTTTGTTATGGATATTTATTGAAATTTTTCATCAAATTTAATGAAACATCAAAAGTTTAAAATTTTATGTAATCTTGTTAATTTTTTTCTATTAGTTTTCTCAAATATAAGGTACGTAAATATTTTGAGTTTCATTAAAATTGAATTTAAAATAAATTAAAAAAATAAATTTAAAAGGCATTATTTACATTGAATAAAAATGTTCTATTAAAAAAATTAAGTTACTGTAAATAATAAAATAATGAATTACAATGTATTAATAGAGATCAAGTTTAATAATTTATTTATAAATTAAATTTATTACCTGAAATAATTGAAATAGATAATAGTAGCTTTATATAAATCAAAATTTTGTTTTCAAAAATAAGATACTTTATACTTTAAGAAATATATACTTCTGAATTGTAATATTTAAATATAAGAGCTTATAATGAATATTACAAAATTATTTTTATTATAACATATGATATATGAAATAATTATTTATTTGTTAATCCACAGCTGATGATGCAGGATTTGAAATGCGATCATATTTGAATAAAATATGCCAAACTCCTAATTTGGATAAATTGGCAAAGAAAAGTCTATTATTCAATAATGCATACACATCAGTCAGTAGCTGTTCACCAAGGTATTCTTGTTCACATTCTAATTAATTATCTAATTAATAAAGATAATATAAGCCTTGAATCTAATTAATAAATATAAATTTTGAATCTTAATTTTGTAGCCGCTCTGCAATATTAACTGGATTACCAAGTCATCAAAATGGGATGTACGGTCTTCATCACGGAGTTCATCACTTTAATTCTTTTGATAATATTCAAAGTTTACCAAAAATATTGAAAAAAAGTAATATACGAACAGGTAATGGGTTTATAATATTGTATTATAAATTATGTTATCATACAATATTCAAATATTTTCTTTATGCAGGAATTATTGGCAAGAAACATGTAGGCCCAAGTAATGTTTATCCATTTGATTTCGCGTATACAGAAGAAAATAATTCTATTCTTCAAGTAGGTCGCAATATTACTCATATAAAACTACTTGTCCGTGAGTTTTTCTCACAAAATAAGACACAGTAAGTTATATTTTACACATAGCGTTAGCCCAATAATATTAACACATTTGGCGCGGCATCGGTACCTGGAAATTGAACTTTCTGTTTGGCCGACGTCAGTCCCTAAAGACTGAAATTGTACTTTTCGTTTAGTCGGCATGGATCTTTGGGAACTAAACTTATAAATAAACAAATATGTTTACGCTTCTTTGATGTAGTTTATTGAAACATTCTAAACATAGATGTTTTCAAATTATGTCTTTACTCTTTCTTTACTCATTTTATCTACAATTGATCGTCCTTTGGCTATTGTCTTTTTATTGTTCCCAATCTTGTTATCTTTTATTTGATGCTTATGTATTCACTGTACTCCTCCCTTTAAATGGAGAGTGGAACAAAAATGTAGCGCGCTGAGCGCGTTATCTTCTGTTTATACATTTTATGTCCCAGTATCTGCCGGCCGAATGGAAAGCATATCAAAATCGACTCTGCACCGAACGTGTTAATAATGTGTTTTTGTCATGTAATAAAATATATATTATTTTGTTGTTCTGTAGAATTAAAAATCATATTACAAGTGGCTGTATATTACTTTAGAAACATTTTCTTGGTTGTTGAATGAAAATATTAAAATTTTGCAGACCTTTCTTTCTATATGTTGCTTTTCATGATCCACATCGATGTGGGCATACTCATCCAGAATATGGCAATTTTTGTGAGAAATTCGGTAATGGTGATGTTGGAATGGGTACAATTCCTGATTGGAATCCAATATATTATCAATGGGAGCAAGTTAAAGTGCCATACTATGTTCAGGATACCGAGGCTGCTCGAAGAGATATTGCTGCCCAATATACAACAATATCTCGTTTAGATAAAGGTATTTTTAAAAAATTACTTAAGAAATATTCAGGTATATAGCAGAATGTTCAGCAGAAAATTTAAAGAATAATTCTAATTGATAAAATAAGATACAAAGAATAACAAAATTGTGAACAAAAGGCTTCTTTTTAATTATAAATGTTTGATGGGGTGTTGATTCAAATTTTATTTAAAAAATTCCCAAATTTGCCAAAAAATTTTGCAAAAAAAATAATGTAAAGTGGATTCCCAAATTTTCTAGAAACTTTTAAAATTCTAGATAAGAGTAAAGAATTTTTTAAATATAACTTTAAAATAAATTCATTTTATTATACGTATTTTTAATGTTTCTTAATCACAAAGAAAAGTCACTTGAGTTTTGAATATTAAATTTGAGGAAAGAAATAATTATAAAATAATGATATGAATTAAATAGAATATAACAATCTGTTCGTAATATAATAATCTAATTCACAGAAAGAATCTAGTTCACAGAATTCAAAAGATGATTAAATATACACGATGTATTGTCACTAATTTTTTACTCAAAATTCATGAGAATATACATGAATGCATACGAATGTGCTATATTTCGTGCTAATCGATTGTTAATATTTTGTATTATTATGAAAGAATGATTAAGGAAATAATTTTATTAGAAAAAGGGAAATGTAAATTAAGTTAAGGAAATTATAAATTAATTTGAAAGTAAAGTTTCAAAAATTTTCTCGAGTGTTGACAAAATCCAAGATTTTCAAGAAAAAAAAAATTTTTTGGAAAATTTTAGGTTTTTCCTGATAAATACTTTGGATTTTAAATATTTTATGTATATTTAAAAAATGTGTGAAGCTCTTATTGAAATTTTGTTATTTTTGATTTTGAATATTTAAATTTTAAATATTCAGAATCAAGAATAACAATATCTCGTTCCCATGAAAAGTATCTAATGCATATAAATATTAAAACGTTTATAATTAAAAACAAAGTCTTAGTTGCAATATTTGGTTTTCTTTTTTTTATGTTATTATCTAAAAAATTTAAAATTTCTCCGACTCGTTGCTGAATTGTAAATAGTTTTAATAATGAATGAGACATGTTTTTATATGTCATGTGACCGTATATTGCAAAAGAATATAATTTTGTAGGCGTTGGCCTTGTTCTTGAAGAATTAGAAAATGCAGGATTTAAGGATAACACATTGGTAATTTATACGTCCGATAATGGTATACCTTTCCCAAATGGTCGTACAAATCTATACGATCCAGGTTTGTAAATTTAGGGTCAATTTATAATAAGTATAGCTTTAAACCATAAAAATTGATCGATTACAATTAAATACAAGGAATGTCCTTAGATTTAAGATATTGAGAAAACTTGCAGATATTATAAGTATTAATAATGCAAAAACAACTCAATCTTTAAAAACAAATTCTTAAGGCATGGCTGAACCCATGATGATATCATCACCGATATATGGCCATAGGAAAAATAGCGTAACATATAGTATGACATCTTTATTAGACATAGTGCCGACGATATTAGATTGGTTTAATGTAACTTACGTGGATGAAGATTCCAATGAAATATCCTCTTCGCAACTTACTGGCAAATCACTTTTGCCATTACTACTCGAAGGTATATGTGTATATAAATATACATATCAATTGTGAATGTAATACGCTGCGTCTTCTTCATACACTATAAAATAATCAATATTTTATTTATAGAACCCATAGAAAATAATACGGCAATTTTTGCTAGCCAAACACATCATGAAGTTACCATGTATTATCCTATGCGTGCAATTAGAACTAAACGCCACAAGCTTATACACAATATCAACTACAGAATGCCATTTCCTATCGATCAAGATTTTTACGTATCTCCGACCTTCCAGGTAATCTGAAAAAAATATCCAAAAATATTTTTCTTTAATTTGAAATTATTTTAGAAGAAATTACTTGTTGATATAGATTAGTTGAGGCAGGATTCATAAATAATTTATCATGTATTATATGTGCAGGACATTTTAAATAGAACAAAGAACCACCAATTTCTACCGTGGTATAAATCGTTAAAGAAATATTATCAAAGGCCAGAATGGGAATTATATGATCTAAAATTTGATCCAGAGGAATTAAATAATATAGCTTCGAAACCGTCCGTAAAAGTAATATAAACTTATAATTATATGTATATGTATATAATCACATTTGATTAGATGTAATAAATGCATTTTAATTTTTTGTATTCTACATTTCAGAGTATATTTGTTGAGCTTAAAAAACGATTGTTGAATTGGTTAGAAACAACGAAGGATCCCTGGTTGTGTGCGCCAGATGGTGTCCTAGAGAATATTGGACAAAACAGTAATCCTCAATGTATGCCACTAAACAATTTAGATGATTGAGATTTTTCAGATTTTTTATTTGTAATAATTATTGCAGCTGTATATTTGTAGCCGTTATGTTTTCTTTTTTACAATTTTATATTTTAATGTGTTTTTATAGTAATAATAAGTACTTAATAATTGAAAAAATTTTTAACTTTTAAGAACAAATATTGTAAAATACAATACTTAATATAAGTAAATGACAATGTTCAATACTTATTTACATATTAAGAGAAAAATTGAAAAATTAAAAAACAACAGATTTTATAATATTTAATAATAATACTTAATATTATTTACAATTTAGGCAATTTAGCCATATTTACAATTTAGGCAATTAGACAATTGAAATTATTTGTCAACATTAATTGTTCGAAGCTCTCATATATATGTTTTTCTTTTATAATTTTATATTTTCATACTCTAATGTGTTTCCATAATAATAAGTACATAATACTCAATAATGTAGAATTTGTAACATTTAAGAATAAATATCGTAATTAAAAATACTCAATAATATAAGCAAATAACAATTTTTTAGTATTAACTCATTTAAGTATTAAGAAAAAAACATTGAAAAATAAAAAAGCATAATATAAGAGCAAATCTTTGTAATTCAAATGTAATTTACTAACCTTAGTTTATGAACTTCTAAGGTATTTACGACGGTACAGTAACTTTTGTCGTTGAAATATTCTTTGACTCTCTTTCACGATATTTGGTAAGCATCTCATTTAATTGATGGACATAAGCTGACGATTTGTTAATGGATTTTACTACCGTTCTTAATTCTGTTGCTATTTCACTCATCTGAAAACACACAAAATTAAATGTATTTGGTCTTCAAAATTACACTACGGACTAAATAAATACATTAATTAGATGTTATAAGATAGTTAAATAATAAAGATTGTTAATACAAGATGATGTAAATACAAGAGGAAATCTCACATATTGCTTATAGTTCAGATATCTGTTATATTTCTGATTGTTATTGTAGATTTGTTTAATTTGAATCATAAATAAGAGACACAAAGCGATGCCACCCAACACGACGAGAGAATTTGAATTCTGGAGTCCGCGTAAAACGAGCATTACACTTGTTGAGGTTAGAACAAATCGATAAAGTACAAACAATTACATATTATTAAATTAGGCATAAGTCAGGACATTAGTTCAGGCGAAGCGGTTTTTTTTTGTAAAATGACAATACATCAGTTATTTTCATTATTCACATCTTTACGTTCACAAATAATGCCAAGTGAAAATGAACATAATTGCATGAATTGCACCACCGCACCACTCGCACCACTTGTCATGAGGCTTAACCCAGCATAACCCGCGTAACAAGCGTCAGCTATTTCTCTCTCTCTCTCTCTCTCTCTCTCTCTCTCTCTCTCTCTCTCTCTCTCTCTCTCTCTCTCTCTCTCATCATAATAAAAAAGATCTAAGGTTCATATGTGTTTGTGATTTAAGGATCATCTCAAAACATTATAAAAAATATGAATACTTTATAAATTGTTCTGTTATTACGTTAATTGAGTAAAAATGAACTCCGGGGTGCTCGATCCGTAAACTTGATCGGGGTCGATAATGTAGATCCGAGTTATTCGTGTACAACAGAAAAAAAATTTGTTGACTATTCGAAATATCTATTGTTGTGTTTATTTGTTGTTGTGCGTGATCACGTTTGTTCATTCTTGTTCGGAGGTAAATATATATATTTGTAGGTTTTATCTCGACAGGCAGACATTCCAACATTTTGATGAAAGTGCATCGAGAAAACTTTGACCTTGAAATAAAGATAATTTAACTTATATAAATTTGACTACAATTTCGTATATATATTTCTTTTATGGATTTCGGAATCCTTTTCCAGAATTAAAATATATACATATCCTCGTGAAAATATAAATCGGAGCGTAAGCCGAATGTAAAGGGAGAGAAACTTCTGTGAAGCATAAATTGAAACAATGAAATGTAAAAGTGTTGAAAATTTTTTTTCTAATTGTACTGAATTATTGATAAAATTGTTATGAAAAATCACAGATTATACATTGTAATGATGACATTTTATTGAATTTATAACATATATATTTTTATACATATATTTGCAATTAAAAAAATTAGATTCTTTACATTGATGAATTAATATCAAATAAATATTATCGAAATTGTATACATTTTTGATAAAATTGCAACAAAAAATTATACTCAAAAATTACAAATTAATATAATTTTATTGAAAGTAAGAATTCTTGATCAAATTTTTGATAAAACCATTAGTCAATATTTCAAAATAAACATAAAATTCAACAAAATGTCAAAATTTTTCTATTTTGGGTAATATGTATTTACCCAGGTAGAACACAGAAGTCACAATAATGTTATTTGCCACTTAATGACATCATGATGATGTCATTAGAATACCTTTTATGTACTTATAAGTGACAAATAAAATCACAATGACATCATTATGATGTTATTGTGATCTTGTGTTCTACCTGGGTAAGAAGATAAATTTACACGAGATGAATCACCATCAGAAATGAAGAATACGTTTTTAGATCGTACACACATATTCATATATAGATAATCTTATAAAAAATTGGCGTTATTTACAAGTGACATTACATATAATATGATAAGAATTATATTTCTTACTCTATATTATGAATTAAAGTTAATTAAATTTCGCAGTTAATACATTTAAGAGAAAAATTTGCTTAAAAAAAGGTGGGAAATAAAATTAATAATACAAAAAGATTAGGTAGGTATCAATAGCATCAATATAATTTTTCATTTTTTATAAGTTAACAAAATGTTCGATTAATGTACGGAGAATGTTGACATGGATATCGATTCGAAGTTGATTTGTAAGTGCGATAATACAAATTCACAACGTTCCAACTATTCATCATAATTTAAGGATCAAATCTTTTTACGTAAATTTTTAAATATATCAAATCTATGTATAATTGTATATATACATTAAAGTAATTGTTTATAAGTTATAAAATAATATAAGTGGACGGTTGTGGATAATGAAATAATGAAAGTCATTGCGTTTTACACTGTTATAAAATGCCTTAAATCTAATTATCATCAGTTGTTGGCTTGGTTGATAGAACGGTATTGTTTGCAGAAAAAATGTAATTCTTTGTTTTCTTTCTGCTTTTCTTATCTATTAGCAGCATAATATGTATAAGGAAGGTTTGTCTAAAAAAATACGTCCTTATACGCTTGTTGTCAGCCTAAAGTTAATCTATATATAATATACATTCTTACATAGTTCTTTTGCTTATGTTATTATTTTTAAGTACAATTTTATAATGTGTATACATAATAAATTAACCTTTTCTTTTTTGTTACATTGGTTAAAAACAATTAATATACACCTCTGCAATCAAATAATAACATTAAAGAAAATAGTTGAAGAAAATACATCAAGAAAATAGTAATACTTAGGAATTTAGTTTTTCGTGTATGTACACTTTTACCATTCATTGATATACTGAGATTGTATTTGGATTATAAATTATATGTATATAATATACATATTAAACTATTTTTTATAGAATACTATTTGTGTACAAATTCACCTTCTAAATATATACATTTTTTTATTCGTGTCATATTTTATTGTAGACATTGTTGTTTTTTAATATTGATCTTTAAACGAACTTTGTTATTGTTCTAGATATTTTTTTCTTTCCAGATAAAAACTTCAAATGTTTTCTTTGTTGAGAAAATATTTAATAGAGCATATAATTTATCTTTAATCTTGTGTTTTATACATAGAGAATATTTATATTATAACAAAATTTATTTAAATAAAATTTTAGAAAAACTCAACGGTTATTAAATAAAATCACATTCGTCAGATTTGTTTGTTAATATGAAATGACAATTATAATATATTATTACATGTACACATAATACATATGAAGATAACTACATTTGTTTCTTCAGTCCTTGCAGAAATATCACAATCGTAAATTTTTTGTACTCGGAGATATTTCTTCCGAGAAATAACATGATGAGACCAATCTTCGAGCTTAAAGTCTTGTATCCGTTACTAAAATTTTTCAATTTTTTTTCTTCGTTTTATTGTAAAGATTATTTTTGATCGCATTTGCAGGAGATGTAGAATATTATTTTAGATTGATCTTATCAAATTTTATCATGTATTGTAACTTACAAATTATATGTCCATGTTCCTTTTGCCTTTTGAATGTAACGAAGTGGAGTAACTGTATTCCTAACGTCAAGGCTTTTTGATCTTCTTACGCAATCTTGACTTAAAACTCTACATCCCTGACTTAAAACGACATTGTTATAACTACCACGAGGAATACTGTCACTGCTTGCTACGCGTCTTACATCACCTTTTCTCTCTTGAAAATTTCTCGACGGTGAATTATCTAATACGGAATCTTTAATTTTATACATGGACTGATTATTTTCGAGCAATCTCGGGTTTGGATCAATCGATACTGTTTTCGGGCTGTATGTTGAGCAAACTTTTTCGACATATTTTTCGACATCATTTCGTCGAATTTTCGACTTATCGTTATTTTCTTCGAGTAATTGGTGGCCAAGCGTATGATCGTCGTTGTTGCAAATCCCATCATCAGCGTATTGACTCAAAGTTATCGTAGAGGAATCAAGCGAGTCGGAGAATTCTGGACTGGGAACAGAAGACATATTGCTGAGATGGGAGAAGGCGACCGTCCCCTGTGGATTTTGGGGACGGTGTCAGAAACATCATTCTTCTAATTCGTCCATTCGATTTCTAACAGCCATTTCTACAACTTCCAGACTCGGATAATCCAACTCCTTAACTAAGCACAATACAGCAGATAATATGTTTGAATTCTGAAAAGGAAAATACATGTGTTACAAATGGTAAGTATTTCGAATTTAATCATGCGTTGTAAAATACTATCGTAAAACATACTCTCGTCACTGGCCGTCTGTGATAGTGAAATTGGTTTCTACATTTGTCTTTTTCCGCATGTCTTACCCACCCAGGTCCTTGATTTATATCTTCCTGTAAATATTACAGTACAATAATTTTTGTAAAATCTTTGTACGTAGCATTTTGTATTACAATAATGCTGACAAAAAATCAAATATTATGGGTTGCATTGAGTTTATTATTCAAGTAGTATAGTTGAATCTAACCCTTTCGTTGTGAGTTGCCATTCTTCTTGTTTGAGGCGTCTGCGGAGGTTGTGACGAATCCTCATATTCTAATCTTGTTCTCTCATCATAACCATAATTATTTCTGTCGTTACGCTTGTCATCAAATTCACTGACAGCATACTGCGTACGTTGCGGTGTTGATGCGTATACACGCTGAGGTACTTCGTTTCCACCGTACTCAGAGTAAGCTCGTCTTTCATCGTAATCTCCATTATGTCGTTGTACTACTGGACGTTCATCGTAATCCTAAAACATCATATTCTATAAAATAATTGTAAGCAGTGTACAAGTTATATTAATTATATCTTAATATATCTTCTATCTTCATCTTGAATATAATAAAAATGGTAATAAAAATTAAATTGACAGATGTTTACTTTATGTTTATATTATAAAATGTTCAATTTTATTAAAAAAATTTCCTAAGAATTTTCGAATTTTCCAGGAATTTTATTTACAATTTTAGATAAGTTTATAAAATTTTTAAATAAAGCTTTGAAATCAATTTATTATATACGCGCTTTTTAATGTTCCTTACTAATACAACTATGAAATAAAATCATTTGAGTTTTGAATATTAAATTTAAAAAAATATTAAAGGAAAACAACATAAACTAAATGGCATATAAAGATCTGTCCACAATATGGACCTGACTTATTAAAAGTACAAAATTCGAAAAATTAATACATAACGCTAATTTAGAGTAACGTATTATCTTATGTTACTATCTATTCTGTTACTATTTATTGTTACTAATATTTTTATATAAAACTTACAAATCATAAATGTATATACTTGTACATCGTATTGTTAATAAATTGTCGACATTTTTCATTAAAAAAATAATTACATCAATTTTGTAAAAAAAGATTTAAATTAAAAAAAGTAAAATTTCAAAAATTTTCTTGAATGTCAATCCCATAAAAATTCAGAACTTTTAAAAATAAAAAAGAAATTCCCTAAAAATTCCAAAATTTATCTGGTTTTTTCCGATAGTCCGTAAACATTCTGATTATTTTTATTAATTCTTTATTCTTATTTGATATATTATAATGTGCATATTGTATATTGTATATATATATATATATATATATATATATATATATATATATATATATACTGAGCAGTAAAATTAACGCAACAAAAATGTTTGCCAAAATTTCATTCAACTTCAAATAATCGTAACTTTCGAAATTTATCGTATTGGAAAGTTCTTTTTTTCATTTTAAAGCTTGAAGTTTCTATTTTAAAGAGCATTTGTTAGATTTTGATTCTCTCTTGATGCGCTCCACTTGGGTGCAGTAAATTTTTCTCAAATAATAATTTATAAAAATTATCGTAAAATATAAACTTTTCCCTACAAATTGAAAAAAAATTGAAGTCTTTTTTTTGGCGGAGTTATTAACATTTTAAGAAAAAATGGTTATTTTGATTTTCATCGCTTATTACTCGTGAATAGATCAACGTACAGCGCTCTGCAAAAAAACAATAAAAAACTGAAAATTTGCACTTTCAAATATTATTGATAAGTTGGGAAAAGCGCTTAGGCAAATTTGGCACAAAATTATTGAGAGGAAATTATTGAGAGGTGCATAAACATATGAGAACGTTTACAAGCAGTAATTGATTAAAGAACGTTAGTGTTTATTACTGGGGAGTAATCGTACTATAAAACTTTGCTTTAGCGATGTAATTAGATCTTTCTTCACGACAGTACATTGAACTAAATGAAAACCATAAAATATGCAATTTTTTACGTAATCTTTAAATGTAATTTGTTGTTAGAAAAAAATAAATCTATGAAAAAATTAATAATTGAATTTGAAAGTGCATTTGAAAGTGCAAACTTTCAACTTTCTAATGCTTTTTTGCTGAGCGCTGTATGTTGATCTGTAACGAGTAACAAGCAATAAAAGTCAAAATGACCATTTTTTTCTTAAAATCTTAATAACTCCGCCAAAAAATCGTACAGACTTCAATTTTTTTTCAATTTGTAGGGAAAAGTTCATATTTTACGATAATTTTTATAAAATTTACGAGAAAAATTCACTACACCTTGTGGAGCGCGTCAAAGTATAAAAATTTTTGAAGACAAAACATTCTTATTTTTAAAGAAATGCCGAAAAGGGAAAAGGAGATAATTAAAATCTGACAAATGCTCTTTAAAGTAGACTTCAAGCTTTAAAATAAAAAAATACTTTCCAATACGATAAGTTTTCGCGAAGTTATGATTACTTGAAGTTGAGTGAAATTTTGGTAAAAATTTTTGTTGCGTTAATTTTGTTGCTTAGTATATATCTATTTATAATTATTCATATTTTAACATAATTAGAACTATTTTACAAACTACAACGTTGTCTTATAATTTCCAATCTATCGGCTATATTCTTTAAAAGTAAATATTATAATTAAAACAAATGTTTATTTTGTAAATTTTATTAAATAAATTAGTATTAGATCTTATTGATTTTTAATTTTAGAGCCAATATGAAAATATGTTAGATAAATTAAATTAATATAAGAGCAATTAAGACAAAGAAAAATAAATTACCTATTATTAAACATTCTAGAGACGTCTAAGCTAAGTGATATGTAGCCAGAAAATATATTAAATTCGAATATTTATCTAATTATCATTGCTAACAAATATTAGTACGATAGTATTATTAATATACTATAAAATGTATTGCATAAATGTAGTCATTTATATTATGAGTAATATCTTACTCATAATATAAATGACAAGAATCATAAATATGCTTAAAAATGCACTGCACTTGAATGTACCTTGGATATTTCAAGAGTGTTAGTGGTCACAGTCTCACTGTTGCTGCGTGACTCTGCACACACAGTGTCATCTTTGCTCTGATTCTTTGATTGTCCATTTTGCAGCTGTTAGTATAATTAGGCAATAAAACAAATTTTAACTTATAATTATGCTTTAAATCTAATTCCTTCGATTTAATTAGTTAATGCAATGAGTAATATCGAATTAATAAATTAATTGCACATTTTTTATAAAAGTATTGTACTAATATTATACATTAAGGAAACTTTCCAGGACAAAAATTACATTTTGTTATTAATAAATAGTTATTTATTTTTAGAAATAATTACTAAAAAGCATTTATATGTTTTTATTTATATGATATCATGCATGACTGACCTCATACGCATATTGATTATTTTGTGAGTAATGATGTGACGATGACGCATTATAATTTGCGTTTCTTCTATCAGGGTCATATTCTTCATGTATATGTTGCGTTTCATCAAAGCTTCTCTGAAAAAACAGTTCTACTTTGCTTATATTTGAATTACATATTGCTTCATTATTATAATTTAAGGATTTCTTACAAAAATTAAACAAGTCTTTAACAAAATGTATATTGTGCCACCAAGTCATCAGTAGCGTCACAATCACAATTGTAAACAATTTTGTTTCAAGAATTAAATAGAAAATGAGAGAAATATATATATAAACAGATAATAAATATAAAATTTTGGCAAGAAGTAAACAAGTTTAGAAATTTTGATTCATTTTTTACTTGTTTATTTTTTAATTCAGATGTTTAACATAATCAATATCTAAAAATCAAAAGCTTTGTTGTTATATATTGTGTGTGTGTGTGTGTGTGTGTGTGTGTGTGTGTGTGTATCCGGAGTAAAATTACAAAAGAAATATAAAAGTTTGTTTTTGTTAAGAGTGATTGGTATCATTTTTGTATAAAATAAGTGAAAAAATTGTTTTATACTTTAAATAACATTTATTTTTTATTTCATCTTTATTATTATTATTATTAATATTATAAATGTAAAAATATTAGATTTTACAGGATAAATAATAAAAATTTTTTTTTTCGCAAAAACCTAATAAGTTCAAAGATTTGTCCTTGTTTTTCTAAATGAAACCTTAAAATATTAATCAAAGATTACAATTTTGTTTTTATATTTATTATATTATGTCCAGAGAAAAATGTACAATAAATGGATTAAAGGTTTTGTTTCTTAAAAATTTAATTTTGTAATCTAATTTGATTGTTGTAGGAAACCCTTCAATTACATAAATATCTTGTGAGTTAATAAGTATATTTTAGTAATTTACAAAAAATTAATTAAAAAAGCGTTAATTTATATAATTACCTGATCACTAGAAGAACTGTACCTCCTAGAACGTACCAATTCAGTTTCTTCAATGTATTCAATTGCAATATCCTAATTTAGTATAAATGTCGTTAGCATTTCAATAATGGTTAAAAATGCATTTAAAAACACACATAACTATTTAAATTAAATTTAAATTTAAATTAATACATTAAATTAATATGTAATCCGCTATCGATATATATATATATATATACAAAAATTTAAGCGGAGAATGAAGAGGTATTAATATTTTAAGATGTAAAGCATAAAGCATAAAATATATATGTAAAAAATTATTGATGAAATAATATGGATATTAATTGTATACAAGTATTTTAGTATTCCATCAATATTTTTTGTTATTAGTAGATATTATTTAAAATATAAATAATAATTATTATTACCTCTGGGGTTACTACATCTGATTGCGGAGAAGCATCTACTTCAAGCGGATGTATTAAAGACCGCCCAAATGTCATTGCAGTTTGCACTTCTTCAGGTGTTACTACTTTATCATCTAATTTCTCAAGATTTGGCAAAGCTCTAAGTACCGCTAATCGATATCTGTCAAGATAATAGGTCATGAAGTTCCTATAGTTTCTTATTTTACAGCATCTGCTATTAAATCTTTACCCGTCCTTTTCTGCACATGGATTTTCACCGAGCCATAAATTTCGTAAATTAGGCAATCCTTGGAGATAACAAACTTCATTTAAATCTTTGATATTATTTCGTCTTATGAATAAATCTTGAAGCTTGTGGCAGTATTGAAAATCAGCAAGTGTATTAATATTATTTATGCTAAAAATAAATATAAATGCTATTATTATTTTTGTTTCAAATAAAGAAAGGAAAGAGAAAAAATTGTTATTTAAAGTAAACCATCTCAAATTAATATGCTTTATTTGAAATAACGGAAAATGGTATCATTAATTACTTAGTAATAATTCACATATAATAGCTTATACATTATATAATATAATATAAAAAAGTGAAAAACATTTAATAACCCATTAATTTATTTTATATCTATATACATAATATAGAATAAGGTAATTAAAATAAGTTAATTAAATTTGGCTGATATAAAAAAATCTAGATTTACATGCTTTCTGTTAATATTGTAGAAAAATAATTAATCTTATAAAAATTGCACATCTGTTATTGTTTATTTAGAATAGCAAGCATATAAGTAAGAGATTTTTTATAAAATTAATGAGATTATAACACTGTTAAGATGATTTAAATAGAAAGTTTCAGGAATAAAGACATTTTTACATATTTACTATATATTTTTAAACATGACATTCTCCGTACAAGAAAAAAGATTATATACATTTTTATTTCTATTCTTTATTTTATAACTAGGTCTAATTTTTGGTGATCTATAATTAATCTTTGATACTCAATAAATGGTTTTATTAAGGATTTCAAATTGTTTTCGAAAGTTTCTAAAAATTTCAAAAGTAATTAAATTATATTACATCTTTTTTTCAAAAAGGTATAAATATTTGTTCTAGAAATTTAAAAGTAGGTTCATAAATTTTTAGATTCTTTTTAATTACTTTAAACAAAATACACAGCACACAATATTATGATAAATATTCATGAATATTTATTATTAATTTTTTATTAATACATATATAATATATAAAACGTAATATTTTACATTAATACAATATTTATAGTAAGTAAACACATATAGTATTATTTTATCATTATGATAAATTTTTGTAATTTGTTTAATCTAAGATTCATAAATATTTATTACTATTTATTTTTTATTAATAGATATATAATATATAAAACGTAATATTTTATATTAATACAATATTTATAGTAAGTAAATACATACAGTACTATTTTATATATATTTTATCATTATGATAAATCTTTGTGATCAGTTCAATCTAAGATTACAAAAATAGTTATGAAAATTTTAATAATTATTTATAAAATATTTAAATAATAATTATTTTTTGTAAACTGTTCATAAATTGTGTTCTATTTGCGTGAAAAAGTCGGAAACAAGATATCTTGATTGGACCAATATTGCTTTCTCATACTTTATATTTAAAAAATAAAAAATAAAAAATATTTAATCTTTTTACTAGATTTCACATATTCCAGATACCGATCTTCATATCTGTTCATATCTGTTTCTCTATATTTTTCAATATTACATACTAAGACAAATCACAATGAATTCAAAGCATGTGTGGGCAGAACAACTTCTGAAGTTGTGGGTTGTGACCATGAGTTTAATGTAATCACGTCCAAATAGGAATACATTGCAGTCTATGTTTTCGTAAGATGAAAAATATCTTAGATCACGATCATCAATAGAACGAGTTTACATTCCTGCGTAATAAGTCGTTCGCTAATGAGCATCGAACTACCTGCTCTCAAACTTAATTCAAAATTATATACAACACTGTATAAAGTGGAATTTTTTTAATTGCAACATTTTTCTTGTTTCAACATTTAATTCAACTATTTTGATAACTCACCTCAATGACAATACTTCCACATTCTTCATCTTTCTTAAGATACTAACATCTGTTAATTCTGTTCCCCTATAAAAAATATATTTTTTTAATTCAATGTAAAGAAAAAAAAGTATTGTAATAATTTACTTATTTAAGATGTTTATTCAAATTTTGTAAAAAAATTCTTTGAGAATCCTCAGATTTTTCACAAATATTATTGAAAATTTTAGGTAAGAGTTAGGGACTTATTTTTTATTTAAATATTGAAATATATTTACTATACTTTTTAATATTTTTCTTAATCAAACTATCACAAAAAAGGTTATTTAAGTTATAAATATTAAATTTGAGAAATAATGTAAACGAAATATGACATATAAATTGTTTGCAATACACAAATTCACTAGAGAATTTGTAGTGTTTAAATACGATGTCAAATTAGAACAATGTCATTAACTTTTTTCTAAAAATTCTCAAAATACATGATAATGTACACAAATGTGTTTATTGCTAATCCATTTTGTATCATTATTTGTAATTATTTCTTATTTATTATTTATAATTTTATTATATTTAGAATTTTATTTAAAAAATTATTATTAAAAAATATAAAGAAAAAATAATCAAACAAATAATTTTGCTAGAAAAAGATGCAAAACCTATTTTCGACTCATTTTTAACGATAAATGTGTCTTTAAAAATACAGTTATGTCACATATGCTATAGAACCTTAGAAATAAATATACAGATTTGATTTAAAGTAAATTGAAAATATGCGCCAAATAAAATTAAAATTTTGAAAGTAAAATTCCAAAAATTTGATAAAGTCTAATAAGAACTATGTGATTTTAAGATAATAAATAAATTTTCTGAAAATTCCAAGTTTTCTCGGTAAACATCCTAATAATTATTACAGTATTATTATTATATAAAAAACAAGCAATTTTGTGAGAGCTTCTCACTTACAAGGATAAAATAATAAACGTCGAAAATATTCTTTTCCCAAATTTTAAATGCTTTTCGTTGCAACAAGCATTTATAAAAACACTTAAAAAAAACCTAGCCGCATATCAGCAGTGCGTTACTCCGACACACATTCAAACGGATAGGACATTGTATTGCACGCAGAATTCGCGTCAAGTACTTTTTCCACGTATTCTTTCACACAGTGTCTCACGAGTAGCAGTTAGTTACGCTCGGGTGATTGTAATTCCCTTTTTTTCCCATGGTACCGTAGAAGAATTTGACAACCTAGCTCGCGCGCGCGGTTTTGCCCGCGTGGCCAAATTGTCCGAGCTCGAATATCGCGCCCGGACAATCGGCGAGTCGCCACTGAATTAATTCGCGACGGACGGTCGAAGAACGACAGACCTGTCATCGATCGTAATAAATACTTACCAGCAATTGAGTTTCTTTACGGCGGAAAAGTCAGAGACTCGCGTGCGAGCCACGACCATCTCCTCGGTCAGCTTCACCATTGTGTCATTCGCGTCTGGACGTTATTACGCAACGGGAGATCGATATGCGGCCATCCGACGAAAAATTCAATGCCGGCAATTCGCGAATACGCGAGATTGTATTATGCGAGATCACGGTAAATTTTTCGAGTGACGCGCAACCTAACCAATCGCCATGATGTCTTACTGTCGACTAGTCGCGAAGTAGGCTGCGAATGCTTTCACTGATCCGTACCTGTACTGTAGTCGCTCGCTGCTGCTGCGCTGCTTCTCGCCGTACTCCGGCTCATGCGCACCGCAGCACAGCCTACGAGTACAGCTGGTTGCGTTAATCCTCTGTATACATGCGTTACGCTTTATTATCTTTCGATATTAGGTCGCGACACATTTTAATTTTCATTGCCTTTAAAAAAATGAAAAAGTTGATTAATGACTTTCAAACTTTTACTTTTATAAACAGCGCATAATACGTATTTAAAATTATTTAAAAAATGTTTATAATAAATTGTTTAATAAATATTTTATGCATATGTACATTTATCAAAATACTTCATAAATATTTTTGTGATCTCAGATAGAATACAGATTATAAAGATTTATAATAAATATCATAATAATACAATTATATGTACTCTAAACTTTTTGGAGTAAAATTTCTTACTCAATTGAAACGAGCGAACCTGTAATTATATACAGGGTGAGTTTTAACAGCTGTCGGAACTTTTTACCATGAGAGATAGAATTACCGACTGCAATCTTAGTAAACACATTGTACGACATATATATGTCGTACATGTGTGTACTAAGATTGCAGTCGGTAATTCTATCTCTCATGGTAAAAAGTTGGGATAGCCATTAAAACTCACCCTGTATATATAATCTAGCCGTATCCTAATCTTGTAAAAGCATTATAATTATATGATGATCCGTCGGTACATGAGGCACCTTCGGTCTCGGCTGCCAGTTGCGCGGCACTATCGATAAGTAAGTTAAGGGGATGCAAAAGCTGTCCTGTTTTACCAATTATTTTGATTATTTTCAATTCACTAATCTTTTAATTGTATTTACAGAATTAAAAATCCTTTTCCACAATTAAAGTACAAACAGTAACATAATACGCACGTAAGAAATTTATATAAAAAACGAAAAAAATTTTTAATTTGTAAATTATATTAAATTTTTTTGTTTTTTTTTATAAAATTCGCGCACTAACTGGTGGGCAAACGCGCGGCGACGCAGTAAAATAATTCTTTAATTAAGAGTAAAATATTCACTCCAAAAAAGCATTCTCTCCAAAAAAAAAAATAAAAATGTGCACTTTTTGATAAAGAGTAAATTCAGTCTACAAGAGTGAGAAGTAATTCCAATTCGAGTAATTCGGCGTGTCACTCCATATTTCGAATAAGATTTTCACTCTAAAAAATTTAGAGAGTAATTGTATTGTATATATAAGTTTATGTACTAACTCTGATAGAAAGATTTCGCAAACCTTGCACAATAATGGCATCAAAAATTGTACTAAGATAATTCACCATAACGCAACAGTTTTGTCAGAATATAATTCTTAAATAATATTTGTCAAAAATTAGACGAATATAATTTGAAACATAAATATTTTGCAAATTTTATTTCAGCATTTAAAATTATCACATCAGCTTCAATATTTTCACAATGTAATGTAGCAATAATGCAGTAATAATAATGTGCAATATTTACAGCATTTTATCTTCAATATTTAATTCAAAATTAATATCAAAATGTATTACAATAAATTTAACAAATATTACTTATTAAGCAGATATTTAATAAACATTAAAAAAGGGGCACTTTGTCTGACAGATTAGTCGCGTCCTATCAATTTTACTATCAATGAGATTAATTAATTCTCCGATGAGAGTGAATTGATCTACAATCTCAATCATAGTAACAGCGGCCAGAAACTCTTAAATTATTCTTACATTATAATGCACAAATATTGAAACATGAAATATTACACATCCTATGTTTCAATATTTGTGCATCATAATTTAAGAATAATTGGGGAATAATTTGAGTATTTTATGCACAATTATATTTCTAAATGTTTTAAACGTGTTACGACTGAAATATTTTTCTCAATTATAGAACAATTTATTTTTGAATTTAATTTTGCAAATGTCTTGTTAAGATAATTCGCCATATCGCTATTGTTATGCCAACATATCATTTCAAAATTTAATTGCGCAAATATTTAATGTTTCATAAAAGGTTAATGTTTTTACAACTATTTTCTTAACTATGTCCTCATAATGACGGATTATAAATCTTTTATAATATTTTGTCATACAATTTTATGAATCTTTTCTATCGGGGAATGTTTATAGCAATAGCCAGCAGAAAATTAAAATTTTATAACGTTTGTAATTGTAACGAATAATAAGTTTTAATAAGTCCATAACCATATAACTCATATGTTTTGAATGAGATATCATACTTTTTGTTTATAAATATTTTTAATTTTACTCGATAAACTTGACTTTCTATATTCTTTAACTTTTAATTTTACTTAAATATAAGTGGTTCAAGCTTTAACATTTTATATTAGTTTTTATTATGGATTAATAGAGCAATACAGAAATTTATTAGGTAAAACTAACAATGTTAATGAGAACAAAAGTATATATTTTTAAAAAGTATGTAAACACAATCAAAAATTTTTCACACATATGTAATTCACACATATGTCACAATAATATGTAATTATATAAAATCAGATAGAAATATATAAAATTATATATAAATTACGCATTATTTTACATAATTTTGATCATAATTTTGTATAATATTGTCTAAATTGTTTACGCATAATTATATATAATATTTTATTGTAAATTATATATAATTTTTCATGACTTTAATCATTTATTAATTTTGTATAATATTGCCTGATGCTGTTCGTGCATAATTATATATAAATAATATTATACATATATGTATGTACATATAAAATTCTCTTTTTTACTAATTCTTTTGGTACGGTAAATATTTTTTTGCTCTAAAATAATAAAAATAAATTTTCCAACTTTTAAAAATTCGAAAAATATTAGTACATGAGAAACCGAGTCATAAAAATTCCGGACTAACAAGATCGCAATTTTTGAACTATGACAATATGATATATTATTGATAATATTTATATAAAATTATTTATATAAAAAATAGTATATTTATATTTTATTTTTTGACATTATAAAATAAAAAAAAACAAGGATAATTTTAACTAAAAAAAATATTAAATAGAAACAAATCCCACAATTATCAATAATTACAGTAGCTGCATATGAAATGCTTCTAAAAATTAAAAAGTTAACATTATTTTTATTATTATTAATATATCGGTTATTTAATAATCCATTTTATATTTACAAAAATATCTTATTATAATTTCTTTTAATAAAATACGTATCTTACAAATAAATAGTAAATAAAATAATTACAATAATTTATCACTAATATGTTTTTACTCATGGTGAAAAAGATATTTGAAAATATTGTCAAATAAAATAAAAAGTTACCCTCGTTAATCTCATAAATAAACATTTGTTGTGTTTTTTGAACGTGCCTAAATGTTTACTAGGAGAAACGCGCGAAATTTCTGATTGGCTGATCCCCTATCTATTACTTTTCCGAGATTCTGTTTTCCGGATACCGGCTGCCATGGGACATCACCCTTATAAAAACTTATAAAATTGTCTTGCGTGAGAGAGAGGAGAGGAGAGAGAGAGATGAGAAGAGAGAGAGAGAGAGAGCGAGAGAGAGAGAGAGAGAGAGAGAGAGAGAGAGAGAGAGAGAGAGAGAGGAGCGAGAGAGAGAGAGAGAGAGAGAGAGAGAGAGAGAGAGAAGAGAGAGAGAGAGAGAGAGAGAAGAGAGAGAGAGAGAGAGAGAGAGAGGAGAGAGAGAGAGAGAGAGAGAGAAGAGAGAGAGAGAGAGAGAGAGAGAGAGAGACAGAGAGAGAGAGAGGAGAGAGAGAGAGAGAGAGAGAGAGAGAGAGAGAGATAGAGAGATAGAGAGCGAAGGAAAGCGTCGAAGGGAATTGGATTGTAGAAATTTATTATGTTATCTTTAGTTTACTTTATTTATTGTGTATTGAGTAATGTCATCATCGCCGGTATACATGTGTCGGGAGCGACCGATCGTATCGCTACTATCACTTCTGGCTTCTTGTATGAGCGTGGTTCCCGAGGCGCAGGGGAATCGCTAGATCCTCGGTTGTTCCGGCTCAGGGGCCCCCGACGGTGGTCCCGCAGGTCCGAAGAGTTCCCGCGGAGGGGGGAGGGGCGAGGGAGAGGTCGTTGTCGCGAGAGCGGGAGGGAGAGGTCGTTGAAAACGCGGGGGTCAAACTCCCCGTGCGCGATAAGGTCCTCGATATAATCTTTTTAGTTGTACTTTTCTGCCTCCTCGGTGTGACCGTCCCATCCTGTTGTTACGGGGAATGCCATTTCTTTAAGTTCTCAATTTATAATTGCTTAAGGTAATAGTATGAAATAGAAGATCGCTATTTAATCGTCGGACGGCGCGATCGGACGGTGCTTCGCGCGGCGATTATCGTTATTCTTCGGAGGACGTTGGATCGCCCGAAAGCGTCGGTCGCCCAGGAACGTGAGACGTATACCTGCCACCATACCATACACGTGGGTGGAGACGCTTGGTTTGAAGCGGCACCGTTGGTGTCCGCTCCGGTGCTGTCGGAAATGGCGGTACGCTTAGAGCGCGCCGATCCCCGCGCCTACGCTAAAACCCGATAGGGTTCGTAGTTATGACATGCTTGCATTTTTAAAAATTCGGATGTCTGTTTGGAAAAGATTTCTTCAGTAACATATCTTATGTATAAGTAGCTTCCATCTGTTTTTTCGCTTTATGTAATTCTTATGTAATTCCAAATTAACTATCTTTCTTTTGTAACCTCTCATCTGTCGATAAAGATATGCTTTTCGCGGAGATATAGAAAACAATGACAAAAGCTTTTGTGTTCCTGATTCTGATATTTTTGCTTTTGTTTTGTCTATATGTATGACATCTAGATCCCTTTCATTGAATATAGTTATATCTAATACAGTATCTTTTCTTGTGCATTTACCTCATCAATATTTTCAGCATATTCCCTTTCAGTATCGTCAATATTTAAGTTTACGCAGTATGTTTCTACACTTAAACTATTAGAGCTTGCTTCTTTAGCTGTAAGATAATATTTTATATTATATATAATTCCAACAAGCACTAGCGAACAGAAATATCAATGCAACAATTTCTCACTCAACAATATAATTGCAATGTACGTCAGCATGATTTAACTGTACGTATCAGTTACATTGTTGAATAAGAATTTGTTACCGATTGTTATTGTTCACTAGTCTTTATTAGGATGTTATTCTAATGCTAGATTATTAAAAAATAACTTACCATTGTTTCTCACAATATAATTTGAGACAGCCTGTGGCCGCAATATCTTCTTCTTAATTAATAATTCAAAAACGTATTATTGGCAAAATAAAGTTTGCATACTCTAGCTATAACCATTATAAAGTTGTATGGCCGTTTTCGAAATTGATTCTTCTCGATCACAGGCCGATACCCACAATTTTGATCTTCAAGCAATAACGTAAAAGAGATTACTTTCATTACTTTATTACTCAATTGTTTAACAATTGATCGATATAGAACATCGATTTAAAAACTAAATCAAGCTCAACCTTAAATGCAAAACTTATGCAATCGACTTTAAAATTAAAACAAATAACGTATACTAACCTTTCTATATCTTTTGGGAATTGAAACAACGTTTCCTTTATCCCTTATCGTTTCTCATTACTTGCACTTTGGCATCCTTTGAAGGAACAACGATATCCATCTCTTTCGTTCATATTAATAACTAGTTAACAAAATAATTGGCACACGCTTTTTTCTTCTTAAATAATTGTACATTAATTTAAATGTAAGAAATAAAAATCTTACATTTCATGCTTTACTAACTGTTTCATGTTATGGGTTTAATTATGTGCTTTATTATTCTATGTACGCTAAACGAGAATTTTAAAAGGTAAAAGACAAAATCATATTGTTACAGCTGCCACGCCGACGCTGGGACCACGAGATTGTTGATTGACCGAATTTGTTTTCCTCCCTCTCAGTTTCGGCGCCGAAACGGGAACCGCACGCAATTAAGATGAAGCGGTGGATCCTGCACCCGATAATGTTACAGATCCTCGTCACCGTCGCTCGTGCTACCGAGGATTTTCGTCACATCTCGTACGAAGGTTTAGCGGAGACCAACACCTTTCAACAAGAGGGGGTCACAACTTATTCTCAGCTGCTTTTCGACGTGGCGCGACAGCAAGTCGTTGTCGGAGCGCGGGATAATTTGTACCGCTTGACGCTGACGTCGCTGACGGCCCTGGAGCGCGCCTCCTGGTCCGCGCCGGAGGACAAGGTCAACACCTGTCGTATTAAGGGCCAGAGCGCCGAGGATTGTCATAATTACATCAAGGTGCTCCTCAGCAAGGGCAAGAACCTCTTCACTTGCGGCACTTACGCATTCGACCCATGGTGCACGTGGCGACAGATCGAGAATATAACGAGCGTGACCAGCGAGACGTCGGGCGTGGCTATATGCCCGTACTCGCCGCATGCGAACGCCACGGCACTTCTCTCGAAGGGTCTTTCCGACGGACTCTTCGCCGGCACACGGACCGATTTCTCCGAAGACGATCCTGCGATCTACAGAACGCTGGCCTCCCCGAATCTCAGGACTCAACAATACGATTCCAGGTGGCTGAGCGACAACTCGCAGTTCGTCGGCAGTTTCGAGACGGAGGATCACGTGTACTTTCTATTTCGCGAATCCGCCGTGGAATACATCAACTGCGGCAAGAAAATATATTCGAGGATAGCGAGGGTCTGCAAAAATGATCGAGGTGGGCAGATCACGATGAAAAACGTGTGGACAACTTTTAGCAAGGCCCGCTTAAATTGTTCTCTCCCCGGCGAGTTCCCATTCTATTACGATGAGATCCAAGGCGTGGTCTATCATCCAGAAAAGAGGATCATTTACGCGACCTTCACAACTCCCACGTGAGTATCGTTTAACTTCAATTAATTCGAAGGCGCATTAATTATCGTCTGTTTGTGTCTGTGTGCAATATTTCACGAGAAATCTCAAATGGAAGCAAGAGACGGTAAATGACAAATTGATTAAAGGAATAAACAAACGCGGATTTTATTTTGTCGACTTATTAGTAAATTGATTTTTAACCCAACTTATTAATTATTGCGCGACTATGAAAGGAAGATTTAAAACAATGTTAATTAATATTAATTAAGCAATGAAGTATTTAAGGAAATCGAAAAATTAGCAATTTTATTTATATTTTATGTGACTCGTTACGTTTCCCGAATTAGCATTTTTATGTAGAAATTTACACAATCAAGCCATTTATTTTTAATATGTCGAGTTATTCAAAGTCCATCATTTTACTGGTGTTGTGGCATGCACGATCGCTAATTTCTCCATCTTAAGGGGATTTTAAAGTCGTCTGTTTTACCAACACTTCTTAAATAAACTAATTTTTTTTTAATTGACTTTGTAGAATCGCAAAACCCTTTTACAGAATCAAAGTACGGATTAAAATCTAAAAAAAAAATACGGTCGAATTGATATTAGAAACGAAAAAAAATTTCACATTTGGTACGTAAAGCTGTCACTTGATGACGATACTTGGACAGTATACAAAATCTACGAGATATACATTTACATATATGTTCAAAATGAAATTGTATTCCTCTATAGATAACATATACGAACGATATCGTGTAACTCAAACTGAGATTAAAAGTATAGAAAAAAGGATTAGCTTCTTTAAATTTTTATAATTGCAGATCCAGTTCATACGATGATGATATATTAATACGTATACTCTAATTCTGAAAAAGGATTTCCAAATCTATAAAACAAAAACACATATGAAATCTTGTTAATAATATGCACGAATGACTCTACATTATTGACCCCGATCAA
Source organism: Monomorium pharaonis (assembly GCF_013373865.1). Taxonomy (NCBI): domain Eukaryota; kingdom Metazoa; phylum Arthropoda; class Insecta; order Hymenoptera; family Formicidae; genus Monomorium; species Monomorium pharaonis. The sequence goes on along the minus strand of NC_050472.1, from coordinate 19,169,719 downwards.
ATTTGACGGGCATTTTAGCGTTCTTCCCGGCCCTTAACGTTCTTTCGTATCGCTCGATTACAACGGAATATTTTTTCGCATGCGAAAACTATTATTTCTCGAAGAAGAAACTGGCGTTAGATGTAATTCTGTTTTTTTTTCCTACCGCCGCAGTAACGGCATCGCAGGCTCGGCTATCTGCGCGTTCAACATGTCGGCCGTTCTCGCCAGTTTTAATGGGCCTTTCAAGTATCAAAACAATGCGGGCGCCGCCTGGAAAAGAAGATCTGTCGCCCATCATCATCGTCAACACTGCGGACCTCCGTCCAGCAGTGCATCGGACGAGATTGTGAACAGTTACCGGTATCAGCTGATGGACAAAGCGGTGCGAAGCACGATGCTGGGGCCGCTGCACACCGCAACCCTCGAACGATTCACTCACATCGCGGTGGACGTCACCCCGACCAAGCTGCACACCAGCGTGACCGTTCTTTATGTAGCCACGGCGACTGGTCTAATCAAGAAAATCTCGGTTTGCCTACAACTCAGAAGGCCTGCATCGTTGAAGTTTGGGGACCCTTGCCCTCGTCACCGATCACCCTGCAGTTCCTTACGAATACTCAGAGCCTTTACGTCGGCATGGAGTTTGGCGTCTTGCGGTAAGACAACAACACCTATCGTGGTCGCAAAATTTTGTCAGCCTCGTAAACATTAAACTGTCAAAAATAAGAATAAATCGATATAATCTAAATGTAAATCACGTCGCCGCAAATAGATACGCCATTCAGTAGTAAATTATGTACACAATCGTAAACGGCAAATATTATTTGTGCTAAATGGTTCGCTAAACCGCACCGTAATGCCTTCTGTCGTTTAGCATACCTGCCGTTCAGTGTTATCGTCACCGGAGCCGTCAAGCGTGCTTGAACGCTCAGGAACCATATTGCGGGTGGAACGAGCATATCATGAAGTGCGAGCAGGCACCGCAGCAAAATTACCTGGCAAATCATTGGCATCAGGAGGCCACCAAGTGTCCGGTACTTACCGATCCTGTTGACGGAGGCTGGAGCGCGTGGAGTCCTTGGTCGCCCTGCCAACACGGCACATCGGATCAATCGTCCGGACACGGTCCCGCTCACTCGGACTCGCATAGCGAATACACGGAGGTTCGTGGACATATGTATTTATTACGTTCATCGTACCGTTAAGGATTTTTCTCTCTTTTTTCGCAATTAAAATCGATAAAAGGTGATCAAAGAATTTAGTCATAAATAAACAGCTTCTCTTTAACATAAAATAAATAAAATAAATATTTGGGATATTAGATAAACTGAAATAAACATCTTTTTTATCGAACGACAAAGTTGTGAAATTTTTAGGTGTAACATTGAAATTTCGATCTACAGAAAATTGACACGTGTCATTGTCAGACCAGGGAATGCAATAATCCCCCGCCACAGCACGGTGGCGAGAGTTGCACGGGTATGCGCGTCAGAGTAACAAATTGCACTGTTCACGGCGGTTGGACCGATTGGTCAGCTTGGTCAGCCTGCTCTCAGACTTGCGGTTCCGCGATGAAAATCCGTCGGCGAACCTGCACGAATCCGACGCCTGCATTCGGCGGACGCATCTGCGTCGGGCACGAACACGAAGATATCGCATGCATCGATCTGCCGCCCTGTCCCGTCTCCGCTAAAGTCACTCCGCCTCAAATTGGTCGACCCGGGGTCGACCTTGGCACGCGTATTCAAACCAGCGCAACGACGGAATACGTTGATACAGAAACAGAACCTACGATAGCCCGTCGTCGAAGAAGGGCGGTGGGGAATGTCGAGAATACGATCAACAGATGGAGGAGTGTCATGAATGCGCCGAGGCGATAAGAAAATTCCAGATGGACTCCTTGACTGGCCGTGAATGCCAGTTTACAGAACGGTAACGCGATTTACTAAATCATATGTTACTGTTGTCGGAATTTAATGAAATTAAATGCATGGAAAGCAGATGGAAAATACGTCCAAATAAAACTCAGATTTACATATTTGCATTTTTAGAAATTCTCGAACATACGAATTTAGTTGTTAGAAGCTATACGTATTATTATTTAAAATAATTTAAGATATATTTCTCTTTCAGAAAAACTACCGGACATAGGAACTATTAAATTGGACGAGAAATTTGAGAAATCTGACAGCGAGAGTAACGTTTGAGCGGAAGCTCTCAAAGTTCGGTTGGTTTTCGACGAAATAATACAGAACAATAATAAAAATACAGAAGCAAAAAGTATACACACGCAGAGAGAATGCTAAGGGAGGGGGTTTTAGTGGGTAGGGTGGGCCTATTCGTCGGCTGAAGGAATTATCAAAACCCGTCTATTACGTTAGGCAGGTTTGGTCCCTTCTTGCGATGTTGGGCCCCACGAGTCCCACACTACCCATCTGGACGGCCAGATGAGTGTGCGTAACTGCATTTCCCCCTCGTTAAAAAAAAAAAAAAAAAAAAAAAAAAAAAAAAAAAAAAAAACCCGTGTCTCACGACACGCCCGTCAACATGTATGTACAAGCCATTTAACGTGACGTTATTGCTGCGCTTGAAAATACATATTCTTTCAACAATGCTAAGGCAGTTTTCTTTTTTACAAAAATTTCTGTTGCAGCTCGCTTTTTGAATTACAAAAGGAAATAGTTATCGAATTACGGGGACGAGTATAGGAGGTAAACAGGGGCGACGCAATCATCGCGCTTACCATCCGACGTAGGCGATCAGCTACGATGAACTACACGTAATGATATGCGCACGGTTTCTCTTTTACATGCAGTTATAGATGATTGAAATATACTTGTGTTTTTTAAATTTCGTCTCCATTTTGCCGACTGTTTTGACGTCTGTTTTGTCGACAGACGGACAGTAAATTATGTACCTCGATATCTTTATCTCTTTATATTTTTATCTCTTTTATTGATATGGAAATCTTCCAGAATAAAAGTATACGTATTATTACACCAGTCTATGGGGTAGAATTTATATCAAAAATGGAAAAATGATTAATTCGCGGTCACGTCATAACGATGTTTGCTTAATATAAGAGATCTACAGTTTGGACTTACGAAATTCGTATCCATACTGGTGGACGGCGGGGGAAAAAAGTGTTTCGGCTTTTGAAAATTAGCTTGCTTAATTCAGACGAATATGCGCTACGAAAATTTAGGTTACATATACGCATGACAACAGATAATAGATAGAGCAATAAAAAAAATTGTTCATAAAGTCCAATTCGCAGATTGATATTGAGGAGGCTCGATATACTTACAAAATATCTCAAATGGTCCTAATACTTGCACATATTGTTGTGGGTGTTAAAATACGTATGTACACGAACTTTTAGACCGTATTGCCGATTAAATATTAAAGAAAAATGCAATTGTAGAGCTAATTAATATTGCTCTTATGGGAATTGTACGATTTCTCACCGGAAGTGTATTTTTTCGAAGAAAACATTTGTGAGAGTAACAAAATTTTGAGAGTAGAAAGATGGAATCATAACCTTTGCATTCATTACAAGAATAATGTTAATAGCCGACCGTTTTTTAAAGATATTTGTCACTAAAATGTCAAGTAGGTTATGTTTGATGTGGAATCGCGGAGATCATGCGGCGTAATACAAATTTTACATATAACCAACCTCCTTGGCAATTTTTCTTCTTTTTGCCGTTGCTTCCAAGCAATATTCCATCTGAGCAATCACTTTGCTTTGGCAAACTGACCTTTCCTTTTCTCTCTAGTCTGTTGGATGTTATGGTAGGACATTTTGACAGAAAGAACCTTCGTCTAACCATAGGCTTTAGAAAACCGACACACATACGCATGACGTAGCGTCTAAATAAAAGTGATCTACTCGGGCGATCATTTTGATTGATATCATCATTTGATTGATATGATCATCATTTGGATGGGCATACTCGATGACAGGATTATTGGACCATGTTTCTTTCCTGAAAATATTAATATCAACGGCGAAATTTATGCTGATTTTCTGGATAATACATTATCTGACCTATTAGAGGACGTGCCTTTAATTGTAAGAGGCGAAATGATTTTTCAGCAAGATGGTCTCATCCCGCCCATACATCGCTTGTCTCCCGTACTGTCCTAAACCGTAAATTTCCCAATAGATGGATTGGAATTCACAGTGATTTCCAGGAGTGGCCGCCGCGATCTCCGGATCTTACTCCTTTAGATTTTTTTCTTTGGGGTTATTTGAAAGACCAAATATACCAAGCACTGCCAGTGAATAGAAACGATTTAATTAATCGAATACAAAATGCATGTTTGCAAATAACACCCCAAACATTACGTAGAGTAAGAGAAAGTTTTGTGCAGTTTATGTGAGGATAACGGTGGGGGATACTTTGAACATATTCTATAAATAAATAAATAAATAAATTATAATAATATAAAAATTACAATATTAATATTTGTTTATTTGTGTCCTGCGCCCAATGCCCTACGTTATATCTGTGTCAAAACTGTCAAAATTGCGTTTTATATTAATTTAGTAAGATCGAATTTCAAGGAATTTAGACACTTTGTTGCACGCGTCGCGATAATGCGTGCGTCGTTTGCAGAGACCGAATAATTGTAAACATATCAGACTGCAGTCGATTCATATTTTAGATTAAAAGAATGATTAAAAGAACGCACTCGTACTGCGTTTCTATAACCTTCAATCATTTAAACACATTTATAAATATTAAATATATTTTATAAATATTTTATAAATATAATGTTTTTCGACTTATGCGAAGCCATTGACAGCGTGACGATTAATGTTTACTGCAATTCTGTTACAAAGATACGCGAATGATTATAGTATACCGATACGTCCTGTATTACCGGCCCGACGCGCGCCTAGGGGCAGGCAATCCGTCATACTTAGCTATATGTAGCTGAGGCACCCTGTATGTGTGATTCATAAATAAATAAATATATTCAACATTCTTATCGTTAAAACAAAAGTTAAAATTAATTCTTCTTTTATTTGTTCAAATTCATACGGAATTATAAACATTTTAATGTGATGCTCTTTATTGACTTTATCGACTTATTTAGTGATGTAGATATCGAGCCTTTTTAATATGCGTACTTTAATTCTGGAAAAAAATTTTCTAAACTTATAAAAGAAATATATACGAAACCTAATTAATGAGGTGCACGAATGACTCTACGCTATCGACCCCAATGAAATTTGAGAGGCAGTCTAGCATCCCCTTAATAAATTCACACAGTTAACTTTGCAACGATGGGCGTTAACTACGGAATGTTTGGTGTAGATGTAAAAAAAGATTATTGATAAAAAATATTCAAATAAATTGTTTGGGAACAATTTGGTTAAACAATTAAAAAAAAAATTATTTTAATCTCTTAACGCCGCTCCAACGCCCAATATATCAGGCTTTCGGTCCAGAAAAGTTGAGTGGTCATTTTTTGCTGTGTTTGAGGTTTACATGATTGTTTATTCTTAAAATGGCTGTTTAACATCATTTGCATTAAAAATGTATTGAAAAATATGTATAAAAATGTAATTTATATGTATCGCACTTTGTAAGATATCAGGCAATAAAATGTCATTATATTATACAAAGTAATATTAATTTATTTAAAAATAAACGCACATATTATTTATAATGGATGCCAATGACAGAAGTAATTTTAAATAGCTAAGCGGATATGATTTTCAAAAAAACTGATAAGTTTGCCTTGTGCGGTAAATTTCGAAACGCACAGAGGTTTGTCGCAATTGAGACATACTGCGGGTGCAGCAGCATTTACCGAAATTTCGACGTAATCATTTTTTGAAGAAACATAATAAATGTTAAATATCCATAAACACAATGAATTTAGTTGGAAATGACGAAAATTTAAAATTAGGCTTTCGATCCCAGAAAGGTTAATGTCAAAATGTATCAAAAATGGCATATGTTTCTTATGTAACTTTTCCCTAAACTAAAATTCTGTGCTACTACTTTAAAAAAATTCCAATAATAAAGATAATTCCTCTCCATTCTTTATTTCCTTCTTGTTAATTGAAAAATATTTGTCTGAAGATAGAACGAAAGAGGTAAAAGAAATCAAAAATTTCGTTTTATTTAAAAGTAAAACATTATCACTGAAATTATTTGAGATTTACTCACTGATAAGACTGAATCATGCGAATTAAGTAATTTAATTAAATGAATATTCTAAATAAATGGATAAATGTGAATAAACAAATAAATAATTAATAAACAAAGAATAATCAGAAACTAAAATGGTTTCTAATTTTATATATTCTTATTGATTTACGTATTAGAGAGCTTACTTAGTCATTTATTTTTCCATTTATTTATTAATATATATATGTAATTACTTATTAATATAAAAATTGAAAATATAGTTTTAATTGGGAGAGTGTGAGATAAGCGAATAGAGCCTCATGACATATATATACTATAGGCTTTTGCACGCTGCAGCCGTCCGCCGTTTGATTGATCAATTTGATTTATTAATACTTTTGTAAATAATAATCTAAAACTAGTAGAGGAATTTTAATTGAAGTTTCGCCCTCTTTTACTCCGAAAAATGTAAATTAAATATTCTACAAGTCCTTGAAATGATATGCAATTACGGCATAGTCGTATATTATACTGATCATTCATTCGATTTATCATTACTCACATACTGATCTCTTATATATACATATATGTATATATTTCATTAAGAAAACCTTGTAAATGTAAAAAAGATACGCCAAGTACATAAACGCGTGCTTTCAAAAATGAGTTTGAAATCAATACCGTTAGCCAAGTATTTTTTTTTTTTTTAACTTAGAGAGACACGAAAATTTATTAAAAGTTATTTGAAAAATAAAAATGCTATCATTGGTAAAAGATAGTGAGACGGGAAAATTTGGCCGACTCGTATTAATTGCATTCTTGTATACAGGGACACGGATCGAACCGGAACCGAAACCGATAACCGGTTTGTAACCAGTTTTTTAGGCCGACCAAAACCGCAAACCGTAACCGTGTTCTGCTTCTAATTTTACAGTACCAGAACCATAATCAGAACCATTAAATTATTTTCGTTTTACGGTTTCCTTTGGTATATTTCTTCGGTTCTTGCAATTTATTTTATTATACATAATGTTTTCATATTTCTAATGCCGAAATTTCTTACCGCGAACGTGATTATTTATCTAATAAATATCTATTACGGTAATAATGTTATCTTTGAACAAGTAAAGCAGTGCTCGTAATTAGTTGTACATTTCGGGCCGATTCCTGAGGCACCGCCTGCTGTACCCCCACTACCTTTCTAGGCTCGACGGTCGAGTAGAACGGTCGAGCCGCCGATCGCGCGTGTGACGCTGTGTCCTTAGGAGCGCCATATGTCAGATATGCCTTGATCCATCCGCGTGATTAAAAATTTCCTTGCGTTGAGAATAATTATTTCCTTTACTAATAAATAATTAAAGTTATTGATATTACGTTTACGTTTATAAACATCTTCGTATGTATACATGTATACATGTATATATATAAATAGATATATTTAGCAATGATGTAATGTAATAATTGCAATTTTGTCAATAGTTTTCCACATTACTTAGAAGGTACTGTTGCTGATGCGTTCTTTTTATATCGATAACTTTAATTATCTGTAAAAATGAAAATTATTCGCAGCGCAAGGAAATTTTTAATTGCACGGATTTATCTAGGCGTATCTATCGGATCTATAGGACGCCTCTGAAACACAGCGTCACGCGCGCGCAATCGGCGACTCGGCCGTCGCGTCGGGCCTAGAACGGTAATGGGCGTATAGACCATCAAATTATTAATGATTATAATCGAATCCAATGTGACTAAAAATAATAATTAAACTGTTATAATCAAATGATAGTAAAAGGAAAGGAAATATCGCACTATCATCATGTAATTTTTAATGTTTTTGTATTTTAAGGATATAGGAAACATTATTACAAAAATAAGGATATAGGAAACATTATTACGCGACCCTATACACTTTCTTTTTCTACCTGCTTATATTACAAGGCTGATATAAACAAATAGAAAGAGAAGAAAGGGTCGGTAGGTAGGACGCCAATAATAAAAAGCAAGGAATCGGAAGGAGAGGGTTACATCATCTATATCTTTATTCTAGATTGAAAAAGTATTATTTTTTAATCTTACAAGCCTTATAAGGATCTCTTTTTCTACCTGCTTATAAGGATATAACGTATGTTATAGAGGAACGGTAGTTTAAAACTGCTTCGCAAAAACGTACTATATTTCAAATATATTGGTGTTATGTACAACGTTTGGTGTGATTTATCTTGTTGCCGTCATTACTGTTTAAAATGTACAATTACATTTATTTACTTCCATTTGTTCTATAACAGAGGTCGGCAAGAAATGCATTTCTCGGCCGATTTCAACAGGCTCCGCCTCCCGCTATTCCTCTTGTTCCGCGTGCCGCGTGCGTGGCCGCTGTTCTATAATAAATTTGTCAGACAAAAAAATAGACTATTACAAAATAAGTAATTAAAACGTATCTATTTTATATTAATTTTACATTAAAAAATCGTGTTATTAAAAATATTTTATATAAAAAAAAAAACGTTACTTATCGATATTTGAATGCGCAACGTCAAAATTACATATCTAACACGCCGCCATTGTGCTAGGCGCTTCTCGATGAAATGTTCTCTTCCTTAGGTTGATACGGCGCTCGTAATTTTTAATTGTGATTTTCCCGCGAACGGTTGAATATTGCGTTTTATCCGGTTACCCAGTAATTCTTGACGTGATGACCTATCGATACAATCAGTTTCATCGAAATCGATCGGTATCACGCCGTGACCTCCCCTTGTTAGAAATTTAACACGAAATACTTAATAAGGACCAATCTTAACATAAATACAAAATATATTCTACTGTACAGATATGTAATGTATATGTTATAAAAATAATAAGTGCATTTTCTAAAATTTAACAAAACACATTGTAATAAATTGGTCTTACAAATACGCATCGGCGACAACCACGCGCCTCTCGGGCGAAAATATCGAGGCATGAGAACGAAAATCCTGTGTAACCACGAGATCTATTATTTCCTTTTCACTCTCAATGATATTGTGTCTTGTGACTATGGTTCGCTGTAAGTCGTAAATTTTTCAGACTTTGAAACAGGTTGAAACTTTTCAAACAGGTTACAATATCCTGTGTAACCACGAGATTTATTATTTCTTTTTCACTCTCAATGCTATTGTGTCTTGTGACTATTGTTCGCTCTGAGTCGTAAATTTGTTAGACTTTGAAACAGGTTGAAACTTTTCAAACAGGTTACAATATCCTCTTGAAGTTTTCACGAGGAGAAAATGAGAGTCAAAAGATTAAGAAAACATCAGTAGGATATCGAGATTAATGATCGGCCTGACAAGCTAAGAATTGTGAAAAATTTTGAAGAGATTAACTTTCCCCGATAAAATATTTTTTATGTAAAAATATATAAAAATCTATAGAATTATGTATCAAAAATGTCCATGCAAAATTTTATATTGTATATTTTTATGTAATTTAAAATAATCTTATATCATTTTGTATCATTCTGGTATAATTCTATACCAGATTTATACGTGGTTTGATGTGAAAAATTTTTTATCGGGAAAAAAAATTACTCATATATGATCATATGTAATTAAATATAATTATGTATAATTATATATAATTGTTAATAAGTAATTTTTTCCCGGTAAAAATTTTTTCATACGAGAACATGCGCTACTAGAATTATATATAAATTATATAAAATTATGTAAAATTATATAAAAATTTGCAATATAAAATTTTGATGGACATTTTTGATATATAATTGTATAGATATTTTTATATACTTTTATATACTTTTATTAATAATACCGTTAGCCAAGTGGCCTGACTCATTGCCTTGTGAATTTTTAAGGGAAAGACAAACAAAGACGTACACGTTATTCTGTTATTTTTATGTGCCGTTCATTATATGCTTTATTTCGTAACGTTATTTAATGTAATTTAACACGAGGAATACTATTATCGCACGTATCACATGTGTGAACGTTTTTTAAAAAATTGTTTTAGCATGTGTCGTACATTAGAATGATTTTGATGGCATGCTACGCTTCGGGTGCACACAGTCTGATTGACCAACTTTATTTAATAATAATTTGGTAAATGATAATCAGAGTCAAAATTGATAAAAGAACTCTTAATTTAAAATTTCACCCTTTTTCTTCCCTGTAAAATATAAATTAATCATTCTGATTATCTTAAGAAAATGTCAGAACATTGACATAGCGTTTGTGTAGAGGTAGAACGGACTAAAGTGAGTAGAAAAGTTCCGTACCATATAGTAATTTTCCTAATAATTAAAAAGTTATTAATTAAAAAAAAAAAAAAAAAAAAAAAAAGAAACCGATTCGCCCGGTCTACCGCCAAATACCGTCCAGCGGGCGGGATTAGACCGCCCAGCGAGACGCGGGTCCGTGCCGTCCGTAGTCGCAAGAATTTGCTCTTTACGGACAGCAATGTCTACGCCGAGCCTAACCGGTAATGAATATTATAAATTATTTTTCTAAGTGAAAGTTGAGCCTTTTATTTACGAGAAATAGTTCTTGTTTAAACTTCATTTTTCTTCGTCTGTCAATTTAAACAATGTCCCCGCACGAGCCCGAAAGTGATGTGCACCACCCATGAGGGATGACCGTTAAGGATAAAGGAAGAAATCTTTGATCGCAGCATATTTATTCCCATACAGCACCGAAAGATTGCGAAAAGATTGCAGAAATATTTAATTGCAAGATTGTAATATTGTATATGTATTAGTTGAATAATGTAGATGCCATGTTACAACAACGTCAAAATGTCCTCTATTAGCAATACTGCTTATAATACGGTAGCAATGTTGCAGCGCAATATGTATTTGCAGTAATGGATAAAAACAGTATTCTTATTATTCCTCAATATTACGTACCATAAATTACTGTAATTATTATTGATTTTTCGTGTTTTGAATAAATAAAAACAAATTAAATTAAATTAAATTAAAATATATCATATATATTTTGGGGGGGAATAAAATAAGGTAAAAATAAGACATATTTAATGAGCAAAATTAATATAATTATTTTATTAGACAAAGGAAAGAAAATTATTTTTTGACAGCCATTAAGAAATTACGTTTACAGAATAAAAAAGGAATTTTAACATACTGCGTGTTTAAGGACTCGGTGTGTATGTGTGTATGTATATACACACCTTAACAAAATTCCTAAAGATTCTTCAATAGTTAAATTTTTTTATAAGTCATAAGTTATAAAGAAATCTACGCATATACTTTTTTTGTGTGTAAAAGTCCACAAAAAGTAGCGTTCTTCTTTGGCCTCATGTATAATCTTTTAAAAATTAACCCACACAGCACACATCTTTCAGAAATTTTTTTGAGAGCATAAAAAGGATAAGAAAAATTTGTCCATGTACAATCGTATATTAGGTTCTATGAATAAAAAATATGTGTTTTGTCATGGATAGAAGGAGCGCGATTCGTGTGTATAATTGGAGTAAGTAATTCTTATCGACGTGTGTATTCTACGAAATAATTTTGGGATACATTGTCGGACTCAAGCGAGAGGGGCAGCGTCGCGCCGAGTATCGTGGCCAAGGAGGAGAGCGGATCCCGTCCGCGGTTCCCCCAGGAAGTAGCGACCGCGTGCGCCGCAAAGCCCTCGCCCGTGCGAAAGGGCCGCGTGGGAAAAGTAGTCCCCGCGGATATCGTTCGCGAGCTCAGCGTCGCGCGAGTAATTTTGTGTAGCGGGATCGGTTTTGGAGACCAGCGAGCGTCGCGGACCGGATATCGTGTTCGCGATCTATGGTTGCCGGGATTGTCGGCACATCTCGCCCGACCGAAACAGTGTATCGCGCGCGAGGAAGGTCGTGCCCGCGCGCTAACGGGGGGATTAGCGAGGCCGGAGAGCCGGCGTTCACGTGCGCCCGTATCGCTTGGCGCGTGCGATGGTCTTTCACGTTTTGATTCATTAATTTTTATTTTCCGTTCTTACTTTCTTTTTCTTTTCTTTTAATAAACTTTATTTTTGTTAATATCATCGGCTGAGTCGACATTTGATTTTCGAGTCGCGTTCCGCGCACTCGTGTAGCGTATGCCCCTTTCCTAGACCCTGCCCCTCTGCCGTTAGGTTAGGTGAGCTAGCCGTCGTTTCGCGCGTGAATTAAGGCCGTTTTTAGTGAATCTCGCGAATCGACGTGCCATCGAGCACGTCTGGCGCCCAATCCGGTCGTTCGTGTGTCGCCGAGATTCGCGCGCGAGGAGATTAGGCACGCGGGCTGTTCCGGACGGCGGTATTTTATCGTCGTCTCGGTCTATCGTCGTTGTCGCTATCTTTTTGCTCGCGGCTTTCCCCCGCGCGGAGGAAAAAGTCGTGACGGTATAGCGATGTCGAGAAGGCGGGCAGTCTTTCTGATTGGTTGATGGTAACGTGGAAGGGAGTAGCCAGCTCGGTATCGTACAAGTAGTGCGCGTCGCTTGCCACATGTCCACAGTCGCCATCGGTGCTACCTGCCTTCGCAGAAGCTATCGAGCGTTTGGTTGCGACAGATATCAGTGTACGCGTTTGTTGTTAGCGTTTGAGAGTCGTTTAGTGATTATCGTTCGTCAATTATCGGCAGATAAGTGAGCTGAATCGTCCCTTTACTTCAAGAATATCTCAGAAACGGCTGAGGAAACGAGGACAAAGTTTGCTATTGTGAGCAGCATTCCCCGCAGTCGCAGTAAAGGTAAGAACTGTAGGCTCACTCGATATCGTTATAGAATATAATTAATTGAAATAATAAAACATTTTATTCGTTTAAGGGAATTTGTTGCGTTATTTTCATCTTTTCTAATTACTCAAGTGCGTTGCAAAAACTCTCTTGTTTCATTAAGAAACGTTACTTGCTCATTTGTATATGTAAATGCTTGTTTATTAGAATTGCTGCTGTAAGGTTTGGAAGAATTTAAAATATCGAATAATTTGTCAAATCTCTCTACAAACTTTGCTCTGTAAATAGCCTCCGCATGTAAAGATCCGACACTAACAAATATTATATTTGTACCAGTTGAAACAGAATGACTTAATACCTGTGATGTATATTTAATTTTCACTTTTTCGAAATTATTTGGATAAATATGACTATCTGTAAATCTAGGAGCCGCTTTAAGTTGAGCTTTTTTATCTATTGCATAAAAGTCTCCTATATGCTTCCATGAAGCAATTAATCCCCATGATATACGTAATATTGTTGTAATAAATTCCTAACTGCTTTTATTAAACGAGGCACATCAAAAAAGTAAAATATTTAGTCTTCATCTACATATTGCAAAATATGGTCTTTCATTATCAATATTTATTAATCGGTTCAATTGATAAAAGTTGTATTCAATAGCTGTAGTAAGACCAACAATTTTCAAATCAATACTTTTTAGCTTTCTTATTGCCTCTAGTATAATTTTCAGTAAATCAGATGCTTTTATCGTGGAATTTAAAAAGAAATAACATAACGGTTGTTTTCACGACTGACAGATGTTTTTAATTGTAATCACTGTTACATTATATGCAGGTAACCGTGAATTATTTTGTAAATATTCCATGTCTTGAAACCCTATTGTTACGTCCGGCGGGGTTAGGATCGCAAAATTGCGTGTTTTATTTCTTTTTTCAATTTATTTATTGGAGTATCATTCCCAAGGGTCTCCCTGCCGAGCGGAAACAGAGAGAGAGAGAGAGAGAGAGAGAGAGAGAGAGAGAGAGAGAGAGAGAGAGAGAGAGAGAGAGAGAGAGAGAGAGAGAGAGAGAGCGAAGGAAAGCGTCGAAGGGAATTGGATTGTAGAAATTTATTTATGTTAATCTTTAGTTTACTTTATTTATTGTGTATTGAGTAATGTCATCATCGCCGGTATACATGTGTCGGGAGCGACCGATCGTATCGCTACTATCACTTCTTGGCTTCTTGTATGAGCGTGGTTCCCGAGGCGCAGGGGAATCGCTAGATCCTCGGTTGTTCCGGCTCAGGGGCCCCCGACGGTGGTCCCGCAGGTCCGAAGAGTTCCCGCGGAGGGGGGAGGGGCGAGGGAGGTCGTGTCGCGAGAGCGGGAGGGAGAGGTCGTTGAAACACGCGGGGGTCAAACTCCCCGTGCGCGATAAGGTCCTCGATATAATCTTTTTAGTTGTACTTTTCTGCCTCCTCGGTGTGACCGTCCCATCCTGTTGTTACGGGGAATGCCATTTCTTTAGTTCTCAATTTATAATTGCTTAAGGTAATAGTATGAAATAGAAGATCGCTATTTAATCGTCGGACGGCGCGATCGGACGGTGCTTCGCGCGGCGATTATCGTTATTCTTCCGGAGGACGTTGGATCGCCCGAAAGCGTCGGTCGCCCAGGAACGTGAGACGTATACCTGCCACCATACCATACACGTGGGTGGAGACGCTTGGTTTGAAGCGGCACCGTTGGTGTCCGCTCCGGTGCTGTCGGAAATGGCGGTACGCTTAGAAGCGCGCCGATCCCCGCGCCTACGCTAAACCCGATAGGGTTCGTAGTTATGACATGCTTGCATTTTTAAAAATTCGGATGTCTGTTTTGGAAAAGATTTCTTCAGTAACATATCTTATGTATAAGTAGCTTCCATCTTGTTTTTTCGCTTTATGTAATTCTTATGTAATTCCAAATTAACTATCTTTCTTTTGTAACCTCTCATCTGTCGATAAAGATATGCTTTTCGCGGAGATATAGAAAACAATGACAAAAGCTTTTGTGTTCCTGATTCTGATATTTTTGCTTTTGTTTTGTCTATATGTATGACATCTAGATCCCTTTCATTGAATATAGTTATATCTAATACAGTATCTTTTCTTGTGCATTTACCTCATCAATATTTTCAGCATATTCCCTTTCAGTATCGTCAATATTTAAGTTTACGCAGTATGTTTCTACACTTAAACTATTAGAGCTTGCTTCTTTAGCTGTAAGATAATATTTTATATTATATATAATTCCAACAAGCACTAGCGAACAGAAATATCAATGCAACAATTTCTCACTCAACAATATAATTGCAATGTACGTCAGCATGATTTAACTGTACGTATCAGTTACATTGTTGAATAAGAATTTGTTACCGATTGTTATTGTTCACTAGTCTTTATTAGGATGTTATTCTAATGCTAGATTATTAAAAAATAACTTACCATTGTTTCTCACAATATAATTTGAGACAGCCTGTGGCCGCAATATCTTCTTCTTAATTAATAATTCAAAAACGTATTATTGGCAAAATAAAGTTTGCATACTCTAGCTATAACCATTATAAAGTTGTATGGCCGTTTTCGAAATTGATTCTTCTCGATCACAGGCCGATACCCACAATTTTGATCTTCAAGCAATAACGTAAAAGAGATTACTTTCATTACTTTATTACTCAATTGTTTAACAATTGATCGATATAGAACATCGATTTAAAAACTAAATCAAGCTCAACCTTAAATGCAAAACTTATGCAATCGACTTTAAAATTAAAACAAATAACGTATACTAACCTTTCTATATCTTTTGGGAATTGAAACAACGTTTCCTTTATCCCTTATCGTTTCTCATTACTTGCACTTTGGCATCCTTTGAAGGAACAACGATATCCATCTCTTTCGTTCATATTAATAACTAGTTAACAAAATAATTGGCACACGCTTTTTTCTTCTTAAATAATTGTACATTAATTTAAATGTAAGAAATAAAAATCTTACATTTCATGCTTTACTAACTGTTTCATGTTATGGGTTTAATTATGTGCTTTATTATTCTATGTACGCTAAACGAGAATTTTAAAAGGTAAAAGACAAAATCATATTGTTACAGCTGCCACGCCGACGCTGGGACCACGAGATTGTTGATTGACCGAATTTGTTTTCCTCCCTCTCAGTTTCGGCGCCGAAACGGGAACCGCACGCAATTAAGATGAAGCGGTGGATCCTGCACCCGATAATGTTACAGATCCTCGTCACCGTCGCTCGTGCTACCGAGGATTTTCGTCACATCTCGTACGAAGGTTTAGCGGAGACCAACACCTTTCAACAAGAGGGGGTCACAACTTATTCTCAGCTGCTTTTCGACGTGGCGCGACAGCAAGTCGTTGTCGGAGCGCGGGATAATTTGTACCGCTTGACGCTGACGTCGCTGACGGCCCTGGAGCGCGCCTCCTGGTCCGCGCCGGAGGACAAGGTCAACACCTGTCGTATTAAGGGCCAGAGCGCCGAGGATTGTCATAATTACATCAAGGTGCTCCTCAGCAAGGGCAAGAACCTCTTCACTTGCGGCACTTACGCATTCGACCCATGGTGCACGTGGCGACAGATCGAGAATATAACGAGCGTGACCAGCGAGACGTCGGGCGTGGCTATATGCCCGTACTCGCCGCATGCGAACGCCACGGCACTTCTCTCGAAGGGTCTTTCCGACGGACTCTTCGCCGGCACACGGACCGATTTCTCCGAAGACGATCCTGCGATCTACAGAACGCTGGCCTCCCCGAATCTCAGGACTCAACAATACGATTCCAGGTGGCTGAGCGACAACTCGCAGTTCGTCGGCAGTTTCGAGACGGAGGATCACGTGTACTTTCTATTTCGCGAATCCGCCGTGGAATACATCAACTGCGGCAAGAAAATATATTCGAGGATAGCGAGGGTCTGCAAAAATGATCGAGGTGGGCAGATCACGATGAAAAACGTGTGGACAACTTTTAGCAAGGCCCGCTTAAATTGTTCTCTCCCCGGCGAGTTCCCATTCTATTACGATGAGATCCAAGGCGTGGTCTATCATCCAGAAAAGAGGATCATTTACGCGACCTTCACAACTCCCACGTGAGTATCGTTTAACTTCAATTAATTCGAAGGCGCATTAATTATCGTCTGTTTGTGTCTGTGTGCAATATTTCACGAGAAATCTCAAATGGAAGCAAGAGACGGTAAATGACAAATTGATTAAAGGAATAAACAAACGCGGATTTTATTTTGTCGACTTATTAGTAAATTGATTTTTAACCCAACTTATTAATTATTGCGCGACTATGAAAGGAAGATTTAAAACAATGTTAATTAATATTAATTAAGCAATGAAGTATTTAAGGAAATCGAAAAATTAGCAATTTTATTTATATTTTATGTGACTCGTTACGTTTCCCGAATTAGCATTTTTATGTAGAAATTTACACAATCAAGCCATTTATTTTTAATATGTCGAGTTATTCAAAGTCCATCATTTTACTGGTGTTGTGGCATGCACGATCGCTAATTTCTCCATCTTAAGGGGATTTTAAAGTCGTCTGTTTTACCAACACTTCTTAAATAAACTAATTTTTTTTTAATTGACTTTGTAGAATCGCAAAACCCTTTTACAGAATCAAAGTACGGATTAAAATCTAAAAAAAAAATACGGTCGAATTGATATTAGAAACGAAAAAAAATTTCACATTTGGTACGTAAAGCTGTCACTTGATGACGATACTTGGACAGTATACAAAATCTACGAGATATACATTTACATATATGTTCAAAATGAAATTGTATTCCTCTATAGATAACATATACGAACGATATCGTGTAACTCAAACTGAGATTAAAAGTATAGAAAAAAGGATTAGCTTCTTTAAATTTTTATAATTGCAGATCCAGTTCATACGATGATGATATATTAATACGTATACTCTAATTCTGAAAAAGGATTTCCAAATCTATAAAACAAAAACACATATGAAATCTTGTTAATAATATGCACGAATGACTCTACATTATTGACCCCGATCAAATTTGACGGGCATTTTAGCGTTCTTCCCGGCCCTTAACGTTCTTTCGTATCGCTCGATTACAACGGAATATTTTTTCGCATGCGAAAACTATTATTTCTCGAAGAAGAAACTGGCGTTAGATGTAATTCTGTTTTTTTTTCCTACCGCCGCAGTAACGGCATCGCAGGCTCGGCTATCTGCGCGTTCAACATGTCGGCCGTTCTCGCCAGTTTTAATGGGCCTTTCAAGTATCAAAACAATGCGGGCGCCGCCTGGAAAAGAAGATCTGTCGCCCATCATCATCGTCAACACTGCGGACCTCCGTCCAGCAGTGCATCGGACGAGATTGTGAACAGTTACCGGTATCAGCTGATGGACAAAGCGGTGCGAAGCACGATGCTGGGGCCGCTGCACACCGCAACCCTCGAACGATTCACTCACATCGCGGTGGACGTCACCCCGACCAAGCTGCACACCAGCGTGACCGTTCTTTATGTAGCCACGGCGACTGGTCTAATCAAGAAAATCTCGGTTTTGCCTACAACTCAGAAGGCCTGCATCGTTGAAGTTTGGGGACCCTTGCCCTCGTCACCGATCACCCTGCAGTTCCTTACGAATACTCAGAGCCTTTACGTCGGCATGGAGTTTGGCGTCTTGCGGTAAGACAACAACACCTATCGTGGTCGCAAAATTTTGTCAGCCTCGTAAACATTAAACTGTCAAAAATAAGAATAAATCGATATAATCTAAATGTAAATCACGTCGCCGCAAATAGATACGCCATTCAGTAGTAAATTATGTACACAATCGTAAACGGCAAATATTATTTGTGCTAAATGGTTCGCTAAACCGCACCGTAATGCCTTCTGTCGTTTAGCATACCTGCCGTTCAGTGTTATCGTCACCGGAGCCGTCAAGCGTGCTTGAACGCTCAGGAACCATATTGCGGGTGGAACGAGCATATCATGAAGTGCGAGCAGGCACCGCAGCAAAATTACCTGGCAAATCATTGGCATCAGGAGGCCACCAAGTGTCCGGTACTTACCGATCCTGTTGACGGAGGCTGGAGCGCGTGGAGTCCTTGGTCGCCCTGCCAACACGGCACATCGGATCAATCGTCCGGACACGGTCCCGCTCACTCGGACTCGCATAGCGAATACACGGAGGTTCGTGGACATATGTATTTATTACGTTCATCGTACCGTTAAGGATTTTTCTCTCTTTTTTCGCAATTAAAATCGATAAAAGGTGATCAAAGAATTTAGTCATAAATAAACAGCTTCTCTTTAACATAAAATAAATAAAATAAATATTTGGGATATTAGATAAACTGAAATAAACATCTTTTTTATCGAACGACAAAGTTGTGAAATTTTTAGGTGTAACATTGAAATTTCGATCTACAGAAAATTGACACGTGTCATTGTCAGACCAGGGAATGCAATAATCCCCCGCCACAGCACGGTGGCGAGAGTTGCACGGGTATGCGCGTCAGAGTAACAAATTGCACTGTTCACGGCGGTTGGACCGATTGGTCAGCTTGGTCAGCCTGCTCTCAGACTTGCGGTTCCGCGATGAAAATCCGTCGGCGAACCTGCACGAATCCGACGCCTGCATTCGGCGGACGCATCTGCGTCGGGCACGAACACGAAGATATCGCATGCATCGATCTGCCGCCCTGTCCCGTCTCC
Source organism: Monomorium pharaonis (assembly GCF_013373865.1). Classification (NCBI taxonomy): domain Eukaryota; kingdom Metazoa; phylum Arthropoda; class Insecta; order Hymenoptera; family Formicidae; genus Monomorium; species Monomorium pharaonis. The sequence goes on along the minus strand of NC_050472.1, from coordinate 19,150,144 downwards.
GCTAAAGTCACTCCGCCTCAAATTGGTCGACCCGGGGTCGACCTTGGCACGCGTATTCAAACCAGCGCAACGACGGAATACGTTGATACAGAAACAGAACCTACGATAGCCCGTCGTCGAAGAAGGGCGGTGGGGAATGTCGAGAATACGATCAACAGATGGAGGAGTGTCATGAATGCGCCGAGGCGATAAGAAAATTCCAGATGGACTCCTTGACTGGCCGTGAATGCCAGTTTACAGAACGGTAACGCGATTTACTAAATCATATGTTACTGTTGTCGGAATTTAATGAAATTAAATGCATGGAAAGCAGATGGAAAATACGTCCAAATAAAACTCAGATTTACATATTTGCATTTTTAGAAATTCTCGAACATACGAATTTAGTTGTTAGAAGCTATACGTATTATTATTTAAAATAATTTAAGATATATTTCTCTTTCAGAAAAACTACCGGACATAGGAACTATTAAATTGGACGAGAAATTTGAGAAATCTGACAGCGAGAGTAACGTTTGAGCGGAAGCTCTCAAAGTTCGGTTGGTTTTCGACGAAATAATACAGAACAATAATAAAAATACAGAAGCAAAAAGTATACACACGCAGAGAGAATGCTAAGGGAGGGGGTTTTAGTGGGTAGGGTGGGCCTATTCGTCGGCTGAAGGAATTATCAAAACCCGTCTATTACGTTAGGCAGGTTTGGTCCCTTCTTGCGATGTTGGGCCCCACGAGTCCCACACTACCCATCTGGACGGCCAGATGAGTGTGCGTAACTGCATTTCCCCCTCGTTAAAAAAAAAAAAAAAAAAAAAAAAAAAAAAAAAAAACCCGTGTCTCACGACACGCCCGTCAACATGTATGTACAAGCCATTTAACGTGACGTTATTGCTGCGCTTGAAAATACATATTCTTTCAACAATGCTAAGGCAGTTTTCTTTTTTACAAAAATTTCTGTTGCAGCTCGCTTTTTGAATTACAAAAGGAAATAGTTATCGAATTACGGGGACGAGTATAGGAGGTAAACAGGGGCGACGCAATCATCGCGCTTACCATCCGACGTAGGCGATCAGCTACGATGAACTACACGTAATGATATGCGCACGGTTTCTCTTTTACATGCAGTTATAGATGATTGAAATATACTTGTGTTTTTTAAATTTCGTCTCCATTTTGCCGACTGTTTTGACGTCTGTTTTGTCGACAGACGGACAGTAAATTATGTACCTCGATATCTTTATCTCTTTATATTTTTATCTCTTTTATTGATATGGAAATCTTCCAGAATAAAAGTATACGTATTATTACACCAGTCTATGGGGTAGAATTTATATCAAAAATGGAAAAATGATTAATTCGCGGTCACGTCATAACGATGTTTGCTTAATATAAGAGATCTACAGTTTGGACTTACGAAATTCGTATCCATACTGGTGGACGGCGGGGGAAAAAAGTGTTTCGGCTTTTGAAAATTAGCTTGCTTAATTCAGACGAATATGCGCTACGAAAATTTAGGTTACATATACGCATGACAACAGATAATAGATAGAGCAATAAAAAAAATTGTTCATAAAGTCCAATTCGCAGATTGATATTGAGGAGGCTCGATATACTTACAAAATATCTCAAATGGTCCTAATACTTGCACATATTGTTGTGGGTGTTAAAATACGTATGTACACGAACTTTTAGACCGTATTGCCGATTAAATATTAAAGAAAAATGCAATTGTAGAGCTAATTAATATTGCTCTTATGGGAATTGTACGATTTCTCACCGGAAGTGTATTTTTTCGAAGAAAACATTTGTGAGAGTAACAAAATTTTGAGAGTAGAAAGATGGAATCATAACCTTTGCATTCATTACAAGAATAATGTTAATAGCCGACCGTTTTTTAAAGATATTTGTCACTAAAATGTCAAGTAGGTTATGTTTGATGTGGAATCGCGGAGATCATGCGGCGTAATACAAATTTTACATATAACCAACCTCCTTGGCAATTTTTCTTCTTTTTGCCGTTGCTTCCAAGCAATATTCCATCTGAGCAATCACTTTGCTTTGGCAAACTGACCTTTCCTTTTCTCTCTAGTCTGTTGGATGTTATGGTAGGACATTTTGACAGAAAGAACCTTCGTCTAACCATAGGCTTTAGAAAACCGACACACATACGCATGACGTAGCGTCTAAATAAAAGTGATCTACTCGGGCGATCATTTTGATTGATATCATCATTTGATTGATATGATCATCATTTGGATGGGCATACTCGATGACAGGATTATTGGACCATGTTTCTTTCCTGAAAATATTAATATCAACGGCGAAATTTATGCTGATTTTCTGGATAATACATTATCTGACCTATTAGAGGACGTGCCTTTAATTGTAAGAGGCGAAATGATTTTTCAGCAAGATGGTCTCATCCCGCCCATACATCGCTTGTCTCCCGTACTGTCCTAAACCGTAAATTTCCCAATAGATGGATTGGAATTCACAGTGATTTCCAGGAGTGGCCGCCGCGATCTCCGGATCTTACTCCTTTAGATTTTTTTCTTTGGGGTTATTTGAAAGACCAAATATACCAAGCACTGCCAGTGAATAGAAACGATTTAATTAATCGAATACAAAATGCATGTTTGCAAATAACACCCCAAACATTACGTAGAGTAAGAGAAAGTTTTGTGCAGTTTATGTGAGGATAACGGTGGGGGATACTTTGAACATATTCTATAAATAAATAAATAAATAAATTATAATAATATAAAAATTACAATATTAATATTTGTTTATTTGTGTCCTGCGCCCAATGCCCTACGTTATATCTGTGTCAAAACTGTCAAAATTGCGTTTTATATTAATTTAGTAAGATCGAATTTCAAGGAATTTAGACACTTTGTTGCACGCGTCGCGATAATGCGTGCGTCGTTTGCAGAGACCGAATAATTGTAAACATATCAGACTGCAGTCGATTCATATTTTAGATTAAAAGAATGATTAAAAGAACGCACTCGTACTGCGTTTCTATAACCTTCAATCATTTAAACACATTTATAAATATTAAATATATTTTATAAATATTTTATAAATATAATGTTTTTCGACTTATGCGAAGCCATTGACAGCGTGACGATTAATGTTTACTGCAATTCTGTTACAAAGATACGCGAATGATTATAGTATACCGATACGTCCTGTATTACCGGCCCGACGCGCGCCTAGGGGCAGGCAATCCGTCATACTTAGCTATATGTAGCTGAGGCACCCTGTATGTGTGATTCATAAATAAATAAATATATTCAACATTCTTATCGTTAAAACAAAAGTTAAAATTAATTCTTCTTTTATTTGTTCAAATTCATACGGAATTATAAACATTTTAATGTGATGCTCTTTATTGACTTTATCGACTTATTTAGTGATGTAGATATCGAGCCTTTTTAATATGCGTACTTTAATTCTGGAAAAAAATTTTCTAAACTTATAAAAGAAATATATACGAAACCTAATTAATG